>NW_028288951.1:600000-761097 GCF_059628265.1 Tinamus guttatus
TGGGGAGCTCCCTGGGCAGGCTGAGTGCTGACCTTCACAGGCGACACAGTCACTGCTGCGGGCACACAGCACCTTTGGGTGCAGGGACCCTGCTCTGAAGTGCAGATCTCTCACCCTGTCTGCACAACCCGGTTTCACATCACTGCTGTTTCTGTTGGGGAAGGCAGCAGGATGCCCTGCCCTTAGGTGGTATGTTAGAGAAACCCTGCTCTGAAGAAGCTCCTCTTCCTCCACACTGCAGAAGCCAGAAGAGAAAAATGCTGCCAGCCATGAGGTGTGATGGGTTCTTATGTCCCTTTAAGGAGCTCCATAGCATTGTCCTGTAAGCAAAAACTCACCGTGTCAAGAGCTGTGAAGGTCTCCTCTGTGCTCCCGCTCCACACTGCCATTCCCCTCTCGCTGCCTTCTCTCCTCTGCTGTCCGCAGCAGCAGGCAGTGCCCGCAACCCTGCTGCTCTTGGCACAGGAGCTGCTCCTGCACTCGGCTGTCTCTGGGCAGTGCTGCCAGGCTGCCACGAGCTGCCTCCGTCCCAGGAGCCTGGCCCTGCTCAGGAGCAGAGGAACAGCTGAACTCACCAATTTCTCTGCCCCTTGTGCTCCCTCCTCCTGGGAAATGTGCACTGCAGTCAACTAAAATAATCCCTGATTATCCCTCTCTAAACACTAGGAAAGACTGGTGTCAGCACTGTAGTTTGTTTCATCAGAGCATGGTTACTTGGAAGACCTGAAAATGTCCCACTCAGGAAGCCCCTCTTCCAAACTGTAGGGAAACCCCATCCCATCTACATCCAGGGTGCTGCATAAATGGGAGGCATCCTCACCCTGCCATGTCTCTTCTCCAGTCTCTGCCCTCTCAAACCCTTCTAGCTCTCCTTTCCCAAATTTCTGCTCCCCCTGCCAGATGATGTGAACAGAGACTGGCCTAATGAGGGCCTCAGAGTGGATGGAGTACTGGCTACCGAGGCCTAGGGACTTCTTCAGCAGCACCTTCACTTTCCTAGAGATTGCTTCAAGAAATCTACCATCCTGCCCCATCCCTCAGGCTAGGCAGGTGTGACAGTCACAAATGGTCCATGTGTACACCTACAACACCTGCACACACACACACCCATGGTCCCTACGGCACTGGCATGGCCTTTGGGTGCCTGGCACTCCCTGGGTATCCCCTTTGCCCTGCCCGGTGGCCTGATGGAGCCAGTAAAGGTGCTGCTGGTGCTGTCAAAAGGCAGAGTGGGCAAAGGCACTTTTGGAGCTTCCTCACAACCTGCTGGTCTGTCCATGTGCTTTGGAGTCTTCAGCCAGTGCCATTGTGGTGGCCTTTGCTCTGGAACAAAGCAGTGATGCACAGAACATGCCTCCAGCAGCAGCATCCCTGCACATCTGGGCATGCACTGATGCAAGAAGGAGAAACATGTCCTAAATATTCATGATTTTATTCTGCATTTCCTATACTATAATTCATATTGCTTTCATGTACCCTCATACCAGCTTATTACAAGATGAAATTGGAGAGGACAAATAGCAAAGGTCTTTCCTGCTCTCCCCCTCTTTTTTTCTCTACTTTTTCATTTTTTTTCAGTAGGATTTGGAGGAGGACCTGGAGCAGAGCCCACAGCAGGGCAGCAAGGCTGCAGGTTGTCACATTTCCAGACTCTTCCCATCTGCTGGCCTGATGGTTATCAACCAGGTGGCCAATCCTGTGAGGACAGCTTTAAATTGGGAGTGACTCAGGGGAGAAGAAGACTCCAGCAAGAGGGAGGAATTGACGAGCTGGGATGGCCAAGAAAGGTGCAAGTGATGTGGACAAAGGAACCCCTGGAGAGAGCAGGGGGATGCAGGGAGCTCTGCTTAGGGATGGAGAGAGAGCCTGTCAGGATTGTAGGGATGAGGATTAGTGAGCAGAGCAACAGAGTTGGCCTTGTGTAGATCTCTACTACGGATCTCTAGAAAGGCAGCATGATGGGATCCCCATGGTTTTCAACAAGACATTTTGATGGCGTCTTTCTCCAAGGTCTCCACCAAGGAATCATGATGGGACCTCCGCAGCCCCCACAAAGGCATCGTGATAGGGTCTCGGTGGTCTCAATCAGGGCATCAGAATAACATCCCCATGGAAACCACCAGGGCTTTGTGATGGCAGTGGTAGCCTGCCCATAAGGCCATTGTGAAAGGGTGGTCCCCACGGTGACCATGTCCTTGTTGGGGGCCAAGGCCCCAGGCTCCCCATTCTGAGAAGAGCAGCTCCAAGCAGCTCTGAAGGGTGGAGGACCTCAGGAAAGGCAGCCATTAAGTAAGCATCTGTCAAGAAGAAGAATGCTCCATACAAACAGTTGGTAAAATTAGGAAACATCTCTGGAGCTCAGCTTGACTAAACAGAGAACTGACGTATGGCCTTCAAGTCAATAAGGCAGCATGTGGAAAGGGGAAGAGGCTGCAAAGGAGGAAATCACAAATATTGTCCAGAACAGTAAGGATGGTTTTGGGGAAGCCAAATCTCCCCGCTCCTGCTTCAGTAAGAGTAAATAATGAAGAAGGAAAATGTGGGCTCACTGCTGAATGGGACTGGGATTCTAGCAAGTGCAGTCCTGCTTGGCTTCAGTCAACCTTCAGCAACAAGGTGAAGCCTGAGAAATGTCTGAAAGGGGCAACTGGAGAGGTCACTTCTCTGTCCTTGCCCTGGCAAGTGTGTGTCCTGGGCAGAGCTATAGGGTTGCCTGGGGTTGGCGCTTGGTTTGAGGGTTTGGTGTTTGGCAAGACAGGATCAAAGTCCTGTGGGATGAAAGAGCACGAAGTCTGAGCACAGACTGAGATGAGGGTGAGCCTCAGCTCCATGATGACTGCTGTGGGCTGCTCTTTGGGTAGAAGTGGGATGGAGGACAGTCTGTGTCAGAAGACAGTCTTCCTCCTGGAGGCACCAAAGCAGGCTCGCTGTTCTTCACTTCCTCAGCAGGGTTTCATGCACTGTGCTGATTAAGATAGAGGTGATAGGCCAGAAAAGAGCAAAGGTGCCCTTAACACAGATGATCCTGGGAATTTTACCTAGGAGTCTGCTTCCTGCCTTAGTTCATGGCCATGGTGAAAGCAGTGCACGAACATGATGCTGCCAAATTAGAAGAATGAAAATGTATTTCATAAGGTTAAAAACTGCCTGAAGTTTTGGAAAAGGCAATCTTTGTTATTCTTTGGGAATTATCTCACTTATGACTATAATCTGCTTTAGGGGATGGATTCCATTTGATCACACAGAGAGGCCGGTGCTGCTGGAGATGCTCTGTGTTCATTGTATTCCCCTGCAGTGCTGAAAATTTTGGAGGCAGTTCCTGCAGGCCCTTAGCTTTTCATTAGGAAATATATCTGAAATTAAAAGTCTGTTAAGAGCACTTATTTCCCTCCTTTGACTAGAAAGGAAAGTCCAGATAACTGGATTTGACAGAGACATCTGTCCGGATGGGGTCTGACATTGGGCGGAATCTCCCTCCTCATATACACCCTTTCACCAATCCCTCACATATCTCTACAAGCCTGATTAAGCTGAACTTTTGGAAAGACAGCTTTGATTCAGATGATCTGCACATTTGCACTTTCCATTTTTTTTTAAAGTCTTCCTCCTCCCCTTGCTCTTTATCATTAAGGCACCTCTCAACTCTTCACTTGCTGCTTTGAGCTTCAGGGAGTCTTTTGTTGTCTCTTAACCAGCTCCTCTACCATGTGTCTCTCCAGGCTTTTCTATCTGGTTGTGAAAAGCAGTTCGAGGAAGTTTATTCCTTGTAGGCTGTGGAGCTCCTTGGAGGCAATCAGGACTCAGCCTGCAGATGAGGAGTGCATTTTGCTTCCTATCAACCCAGGATCCATGTTATTTTGTTTCACCACACTTAACAATTCTGTCTGTTTGCAGCTAGTTCAGGTGGGAATTGGTGCACATGAACTGTAACATTCAGCTACTGGAGTGGAAAAACAGTTTGATTTTAAGCAGAATGATCTGAGTCCCCAGTGGCTGATGAAGGAACTGGCATGGCTGGGGAGCTGAGCAAGAAGGTTCTTCATACAGGTCTCCCCTCAAAAACACTGCTTTTCACACATGTCCAGACTTCATTAGGAGATACACTAGGAAGTGGAGAAAGTGCGTATGGCTGATTTAGAAAATGGAAAAAAATAAGAAAGCTCAAAAAAAAATGGCCAACTTTCTTTTCGAGGTGCTCATTGTAATCAGTCTAATGTTAAGACACTCCTTTCCAATTAGCTATAGAAGATTTGAAAATTGAAGAAAATTATGGCAAGAATCATGGTTCCTGAGGGG
Organism: Tinamus guttatus; assembly: GCF_059628265.1. NCBI lineage: Eukaryota > Metazoa > Chordata > Aves > Tinamiformes > Tinamidae > Tinamus > Tinamus guttatus. The sequence continues at coordinate 604,297 of NW_028288951.1, forward strand.
TTTTGCATTTGACTGACCCCTTGGGAGTAGTTGGTGCTGAGCCCATGAACCTCTGATGCTGAGAGGAGACTGAAGAAACTTCTCCAGAAGTTCAAGTCAGAAGCACATCCTTAAGTTTCTTGGAGGGTTAATGGGTCCCACTGTGGTTCATTACCAAGCAAAGCCTCCCCAGGGGCTGATTAGAGCACAGAGTTGGAAGTCATGATTAAACATAGGAAAATGCAAAGTGCAGCTGCCTCTGATGCCAAGTCAACCCTACATGTGTGTTTTCAAGCAGATTGACCAAACAGAGGCCCAAGCCCTAAGTAGGGGGATCCTTTCCACCATGCTTTGCCCAAGGCTTTTGGTTGGAGCAGTGTGTAGGTGGGGGTGTTCAAGGCCTAGGGCAGGACACTGATCCAGGACCTCTTGTGTCCCTGGGGGAAAGCAGGCAAGGAGGCCCTGTTGCCAGGAGGAAGAAGTTTCTTCTCTTAAGCCTCAATGGCAGAGACACCAGCCATGGCCAAGAGGACATAGACCTAGTTCTTGAGAAGGTTTTGGCACCACCCTCAGCTGTCTCTCCCTTGGGCTCTCTTTCCCATGCCTGTGCCTGTTTCCCTGCAGCCTGTAGACATCAAGCTGCTTCCCCACCTTGTTCTCACTCCAGCATCTCTCCATCTTTCCTCATGTCTCTCTGTCCTTAGTGACTGTTGTTTGAAACACAATGGCATGGTTTGCTCTCAGGTCCCCTCCAGGTGACATGATGCACCACATCACTGCTCTTAAGTGACATTTCTCTTTTCTTCAAGTCAAGTCTGTACCTCAAGCAGCAGTTTGTGGCTCTTTCCCCTTCTCAGTTTCTTTCCCACTACCAGAACAACTTCCATCATCCCTGAAACCACCCTGCAGGCAGTCACAGGCTCCTGCTCTCTTCCCATTAGCTGTGGCACTTGAGCAAGCTAGAGAAGCTCATGGCCTTCAGCTTCTGCATGCAGGCCATGTGCTGCCCAGGCCTGAAAAAGCAACCTCACCCCAGTAGAAGGGTCTCGCTCTGGTAATGTCAGCTGCTGATCCAGAGGAAAAGAACAAAAAAGGAATATTCAGCAGAAACCTTAACTTCTTTGCACTGAACAAGCCCAAACCCTCTCCTCACAACCCTCTCCTCACAGTGGGGCAAGTGATACTCGAGACCCCAAACACCTTGGGGGCCTGACACTGAACTCACTTCATGTGATGAGCAGAGTTCTTCTACAGAGAGCCCCAGCTGGATGCAGTAGTTAGAGGCACTCTAATGAGCACAGAGTAGGGACTCCTCTTCATGCAGTCAAGGACACTGTGGCTTCCAGAGCACGTTGCTGGCTCACATGCAGCTTGCTGCCCACAAAGGTCCTTCTCCAAAGAACTGCTGCCCAGCCGGACATTGCCCAGTCCATATCACTGCAAGGGTTGGTTTATCCCAAGGGCAAGACCTGGTTTTTGTCCTAATTGGAACACCATCACTACGAAGTATGCAATGCTATCCTGCGTAGCCAAGCTGATCTCCCAAGGCGTGTTCTAGTTTTAATTAGCGTCGGGATGGACCATCCTTTTGCTGGGTGGCTGTGCTCCTTAAACACCTGCTGGCTTTCCTAAGCTCCACCACCCTTCAGATTGTCAGTTTCTCCCATGGGGAGGGAGCCTACGCAAGCTCTCACCCAGACCTTGATCCATCCCATGCAAGAGCTCCTTCCATCTGAGCTGTCCCTTCACATCAAGGACATCCACCCCATCCTGCTCTTCCCCCCTAACCTTTCTTCGTGTGGAGCTTGTCCTCTGCCATCACAGCCCTCTAGTCATGTGAGTGGTCTCAAAGCATCTCCATTATTCCAACCGTGTTTCCATGCAGTGACAGCTTGTGCCTCTCCATCTGCTCTCCTCTGTGCCCCAGGCTGCATGCACTTGTGTGCGATATTGGGGTTGGAGAGCCTCAGCTGTGGCACAAAGAAGAGGTCTGCAATGGAGAAACCTGTTACCAAGAGCCAAAGACACCGTGTGTGCAATGGCCCCACTTGACAGCAGTGACTTGCTCATGTAGAGAGCACTTGTCAGGGCTATGCTGAAAGGAGGTTCCCACAAAGAGAGAAAAGCCTGGAATTCCCAAGGTCAGGGAGAAACAGGAGAGGGATTTGGCTCCTAGGGGTGATTAATGGCAGCTTGGGCAACTTGGGTGAACCTCTCTCCAGGAAGGACAAGGTGCCACTGAAGAAGCCCCTGGACCTGGGCAGGCTGTGATTTACCACACGGAGGTCATCGTTGGCCCATTTCCATTAGCCCATTTGTGAAGAGTTTCCGGAGAAGGAGAGCTACAAGATTTTAAGGGTGAGGCTACTAGAGCAGAGACCTCTTTCTACCATTGGATGACAGGAGCAAGGACAATGTTAGTGATGTTCACTGGGTGACTGGATGGCAGTCCAAGCCAGGACCTTCTTCACTGGTGCGTTGTCCTTCAGGGAGATCAGTTCAGCTCTGTCGCAGGCCCCAAGGTGCTGCAGAGGGAGCTCAGGCAGCAAAACCCTCTCCTGCCAAGGCTGGGCAACCCAGCTCTGTTTCCCCCTGGCCCTGGACTCTGCAGGCTTTGCTCTCTTAGTGGGATCCTCCTGTCACCATCACATTTCCACCTGCTCTCCATGACAGCATGCCCATGCTCTGAAGGGCAGGCACCAGAAACACTGTGTCCTGGCCCTTGGTGTAGAACAAGTCTTACCGTCACCAACCTGTTCTCGGCACCACAGCTGAGGCTCTGCAATGAAAACATGCACAAGTGCATAAAGCTTGGGGCAGAGAAAGGAGCAGATGGAGGTGCCCATCTGACTTAGAAATATTGCTGACGTGTGCTGGAATCTCACACGTGATTCTACATCTCATACAGTAGCAGGGTACGAGATCTTCAGGAGTGTGCGGAGGAAGATGAGCAAAGGGGCTGCCCTGAGTGTGAAGGGGCAGCTCAGCTGTGTGGAGCTCTTTGAACATGAGGGCTAGGGCCTGAGTTCAAGCTTGTAGGTGACAAGGGTGAGATCACAGTGGGAGTGACCAAGCACCCAGGCAGGGTGAGGAGGTGGGTACAGTCCCCTTTAAGCAATGTGAGCAAGAGGGTGGCTCAAAGGGCACCCCATGTGCACACAGCCTGCCAGCACTGGCTCCAAAGCTGTGGGAATAGTTGTTCTTGGGGACTGGCTGCCTCCTGCAATGAGCTCCCAGGAGCTGGGAGAGGGCCGAGGAGGCAGCAGTGCCCTGGTCTCCGCCACATGTCAGCACCTTCACCTCGCAAACCACAGGAGGACTCATGTCCTTCCTCCCTGCACTCCTCCCAGCAGACAACTCCTCCCCAAAAGGATGAGGGAGCCTGAGGCCTCCTTGTCCACCGAGAGGACGTGTCCCGGATGGACTCCCATCAACACTGCCAGCTATTTGTTCCCAAGTGCCTGTCCCAGGGATCGTTCTCTGGAGGGGGCTGTTCACTTGTGACAGTCACAGGCATTGCAGGGCCAAGAGGATGGTGACAGCCTGTTCTTCCAGCATTGCCTTGGACAAGCGGCTTGTGAGGAGCAGGAATGGCCAGACCCCATGGGTGTCCCTGCAGCCAACTGTAGGGAGCAGCCTGGGGACGTGGTTGAGTTCAGCACCAAGAAAGTGTGGGTGCAGCAGCAGGGCTGGTCATCACTGGTGCTGGTGGGGCAGGGGTGGGAGAGCTCCTGGCAGGTTCCCTTCTCCCAGGGGGAACACCGGGGCTTCCATGTGTGCCCATCCCTGCACCCGCACACGGCTCCCTGGCTCCACTGTGCAGACAGCACCCAGGGCAGGGTGCTCAGCCCTGGGGAAATGTCCCTCTGACATGGTCCCCATGACATCCCGCACTGCCCTGTCCCTCACAAACCCTGCTGGGCCCAGCCTTGTACCACGTTGGGGTTGGCGCAGAGCCGTCCTTGGCCTCTGAGCTGGGAGGGAGGCTGGGCAGGGCCGGCTGGTCCTCTGGCTACAGGCACCGAGGCCGGCAGGAAGGAGCTGCCCAGGCAGCCAAACACTGACGCTGAAGGTGACCTCAGTGACTCTCCAGGCTCCCTTCCCTGGGCCTCCTGGGTCCCCACTGCCTCTTGCAGCACTGCAGAGCTCTCCCTAGCCTGCACATTCATTGCTTTAGCCCCTTCCATTTGGGTGGCTCCCCTTGAGTTCCTGAAGCTCCATTCACTCCCAGGAACACGGTGCTCTTGGAGATGCCCTGTGCTCTCCTGGAAGCTCCATATCCATCTCCAGCCCTGTCATATGACAGATACGGCCTGACCATTCAACACCTGCAGGACCTCTGAGCACCCACAGCTGAAAACTGAATGCAACCCACATTCCCTAACACATCATCTAGGAGACCATTGCCTGGAGTCCCTGGAGAGCCTCAGAAGAGCAACAGACTCTGTGAGGGTTAAAGTCCCTGAGCACATTACAGACTCCAGTTTTGGAAGGAGAGGCCAGTCTCCAAGCATTGTCCTGAGGAAATTCACTTTTATATGAGTGAAGCACGACTGACACAGAAACAGAAGGACAGACATATCTACAGCAGATATGACAATTAAACAGAGTGGGTTCATGCTTCTGGCAAAGTAGCATGAATTAAAAACCTTATGTAAAAAGAAATCATTATAAACACAGAGGGAATTCCCAAAGCACAGAACTCTCTGAAATGCATTAGAAACCACTTGTTAGGAAGGATGGGGAGCTTATTTCTAGCACCGACTGTACTAATTGCTTCAATGCATTCTTGAGACTCTTGTACCTCATGCTATAGATGAGAGGGTTGATCATTGGAGGCACCACTGAGTACAGAACAGAGAGCACCAGATCCAGAGCTGGGGAGGAGATGGAGGGGGGCTTCAGGTAGGCAAAAACTGTGGTGCTGGTCAAGAGGGAAACCAGGTGCGGGAGACACATGGAAAAGGTTTTCTGCCAGCCCTGCTCAGAGGGGATCCTCACCACAACAGTGAAGATCTGCACGTAGGGCACAACAATGAAAATGAAACACCCAAAGCCCAAAGAGACAGTAACCCCAATGAGCCCAATTTCCCTGAGGTAGGAGACTGAGCAGCAGGGTTTGAGCATCTGAGGGATCTCACAGAAGAACTGCTCCACCACATTGCCTTGGCAGAGGGGTAGGGAAAATGTGTTCCCAGTGTGCAGGAGGGAATTGAGAAAGCCACTGGCCCAGGCAGCTGCTGCCATTTTGACACAAGCTCTGCTGCCCGTGAGGGTCCTGTAGTGCAGGGGTCTGCAGATGGCAACGTAACAGTCATAGGCCATGACTGTGAGGAGAGAATACTCTGCTGAAAACAAAAATGCTACCAGGAAAACCTGGGCGGCACATCCTGAGTAGGAAATAGCTCTGCTGTTCCACACACAATTGGCCATGGATTTGGGGAGAGAAATCCTTTCAGTTTCTCAAGGAAACACCCATATTTCCTCTCTCTCCCTTATTTCACCTCCCTTTTCTGCGACTCTGCTCTGCCCTGGTTGAATGTGTCATGTGCAGCAGGGAGCCCATGGCTCCAAAGCAGTTTTTTCTGCTGTGCTGCAGGTGTAAATGAATGTGTCAAACTACTCTTTCAGGAAATGCCTGCCCTGCCTTTCCTTTTGAAAAGTGCCCTCTGAAATGCGCTCACAGTTAGACCCGTGAGCAGACCTGAGCCATGTAGCACCTTCCCAGCAGGAGAAGGAGCCTGTCCTGGTAGAGGATGATCTTCCCACACAGAACTTCCCCCCTCGATCCTGTGGGGAGCTTGGCGTCCTGCCCTGCTGGGTAGGGTGGGGGCTGTCTCTGGGCTCAGGAGCTCTATAAGTTGTGTATAAAGATTTTCGGTTTCACAGCACCAAAGTCTGTGAATCCTTCATACACTGCAAATTTCCCATTGTCCATCTTTTCGCTGCTGCCTCCCATGCAATTAGCGTGTCCTTCCAAGAAAATCCTGCTGCTCTGTGCCCTCCACAAGGTATTTGTGCACAGCATGAAGATCCCTCCTGGCCTTCTCTGGTCTAGGCTGAACAAACATCCCTCTTCCAGCTTCTCCTTACCTGCCCCATGCTCCAGCCCCTGACCAACTTGTTGTCCCTGTGCTGAACTCCCTCCTGTTTGTTTGTTTCCTTGCAGAACTGAGAGCCCAAATGGGATCCGGTATAGAGACATGGTGTCCACTGTGCCAAAAAGAGCAGTAGAACACGCATGTGGCCCCGCTGGCCGTGCTCTCCCAAATAAAAATCCGTGAGGATGGCCAAACTATGGCACAGGGACCCAAAAGGCCTCCCTTGCTGACCACTAAGGCACTGAGATGAGTTGTGGGTGCCCTTGGCCACCACCAGGACATACCCCTGGGAGTCTCTGTGGCAACGGCCAGGGCTTTGTGATGGGGGTGGCATCATGTCCCCAAGGCCATTGTGATGGGGCGATGCCCATGGCAACCAAGGCTGTATTGGGCCAGAGCATCACCCTCAGGGTCGCACTCTGAGGAGAGCAGCTCCAGCAGAAGGAGCAGCTCACGTTGGTCCCCAGAACAGCAAGTCCCCAGGTGCAGCAAGTGCCCTGGAGATGGAGAAGGAGAGGCAGGCGAACGCATGCTCCCAGCCCAGCAATGGGCGTCCTGCCAGGCGCAAGCGCACAAGGAAGGTGAGTGCTGGGGCTGGAGGGGGAGGCCGGCAGCAGGGATGGGAGCTGCATGGAGAGCACAAGCATGGGGGGTCAAGCCAGCCAGACCTCACCTCCTCTGGCCAGGGGCTGCTTCTTGCTGGCTGTGGGGATTTTCTCGAACACAAAGCATGACTGGGTTGCTCCAAGGCCCATATGGATCCTGGGAGCCCTGTGCGAAGGATCAGAGAGCCTCTTTGGACCACGTGTAGTTGGGCTGTGCTCGACCATGAGCTTCTCTTCGACATAGGGCTGGGGCTTCCTGTGCCTCAGGGGCTGCTTGTAGCAACACAACCCTCTCCATCAGGTGCCTCCTTCTCCCTGCAGGTGGGCAAGCAGGAGCCGCACGCAGCGAGGCGACGCAGGCGGATGCCAACTTCGTCCCCACAAAAGGACAGGTGGCCTTTGCTGTCTGACCCCCAGGGCTTTGAAGATGCTGATCAGGCCATCGCAAAGGTACAGAGCTGAGCAGTGAGGCCGGCAACGGCCCTGCCCTGGTGATGGAGGGACTAGAGACAGTGGCAATAACTTGCAGGGAAGCTGCTGCCAGGGAACCCTCGGGGGCTGCTGGGGGTGCTGTGATGTCTCTGGAGTGCAGGAAGAGACTGGAAGAGTCCATGTCTCTCGATTTGCCTGCCCTTCAAAAAGCCAAGCGAGATGCTGGTGTTCCCCACTGGGCAGTTCCAGAGCATGGCCACTGCTTGCCTGAGGCCAGACCTGGGCCTTGTGCGCTGGGAAAATCAAGTATGGTGCCAGAAGTGTGGTGCTTAGCCCAGTGTGTCCTTGATGCAGAGGCAGGTGTAGGCTGAGGACCCTCTGTTTAGGTGTGCAGGTAGTGGTGTGGAGGACTGTTGGTTTCCCTGTTCTCTCCTTGGAGCATCCTGGTGTGACCCAGGGGTTCTCACAGTTTGGTGGTTTCTGTCAGCTGATGTTCAGGCTTGCAGTTTCTGATCGTCTTGATGATTAACTGAGTCTTTGGGATTTGAGTCACTCTAATGGAGTAAGTTATCTTCTCGCTCCTTTAAACGCTTTCTATTGAAGCTGGACCCTCATTACATCTTCCCATGGCAGACCCTAATCCATTGTGATCCCTCATACAAACTGGTAGTTAAACAAAGCAGTCAGAGCCATTTCTGCACTTTGTGGATATGCAGACACTTGCAGACAGGGAGATGTCCCCTCACAAGAATCAGGCCTCTCATGGTGATGGATGGCTCTGAGCCCTGGCACCCTGCATCTCCCACACTTTTGATCCTGGGTGTCTCAGGACAGGCCCACCCAGTGCATCACTGCTGTCCAGGCTCCTGTATGGAGCCTGTAAGTCACTGCCGTGCCTCAGGAGCTGAATTTTGACTTGTTCACAAGTTGGTGAGATGACCATCTCCCCACTCCCCTACTGCTGAAGCTTCCAACGACCAACATTCCTCTTCCTGTAGTGTTTGCACAGTCCTGGAGCAAGTATTGAAGAAGGGAGACTGCATCCCTCTTGAAGCTTTCAGATATGTGGCATTCCAGACACTGAAAAGCAAAGCACGCCTTTCCTCCTTTCTTTGGGTTGCCTATTCAGCCTCTAGCATCCTGTCTTTGGCGCAAGAAGGCCCATTCTGGACCCTGGAGTCTCTACCCATTCTCTCTCCTGTCTCCTCTGTGTCTGCTCAGTCTGCTCAGTGCACTAGGGTCATGGGAAGTATTGGTTTTGGGAGCTCCCCTGAAGCCATGAGAAGCTGCAGAGCTCAAGGCCTGATGGAGGAAGTCTGGGACGTGGCTGTTTCCCCTGCCCGCTCCTGCTCCCATCTTAAGGGTCCAGGAGGGTCCAGTGCTTTTGGTGTTGGTGGGTTGGGTTTCCTTTGACATCCCCAAGTCCTTCTTTGGGTTGCTCTGAGCAGCCAGGAAAATCCCTCTTCTCTAGGGTCTCTACTTTTGTAGAGAAGCTGAGGCAGGTCTGGGATCTCCAAAAGCAGCATGGCCCACATCACAACTCAGGACCCCCAGGAGCTGTATGGCTCTGCCATTCCCACATGTCCTGCTTAAACTGACAATTTCTAACACCATCTTTACAGGCCGTTGTAGAACCGCAGTATTGTGACTCCCCCTGTTACTCTTTGCTCACTCCAGGATCCAGCTGCTGATTTGCACTTCAGGGATTTAAAGGTTGCTCTGTCTTTCAGGAAGGCTGTCCCTTATAGAAAGGGAACCTCGCTGTTGACATGTTGGACTTAGCCTACACTCAAAGAGCACAATTATTATTTATGAAATTATTTCATGCTTTATTTCTGTTTCTTTGCAGTTAAGAAAAATCCTGTGTTTATTTGCAGCTGGTTCTCTAAGGAACTCTCTAAGGAAAGCAGTTGGGAATTGCAGTAGATGAGCTCTAACTTTCAGTTGCTGATTTCAGTAGAACAGAGAATCTTCTAACAAGAGTGATGGAAGTCCCAGGTGGCTGATGTGAGAAATGACAGGTTGGGGAGAGGGCAGTAGAGTGTCCATACAGTGCTTGAGCTCTGGGACGGTGGTTCTCCTAGATGTCCAGACTTCATTGGGAGTCATTCTGGATTGATTCCAATTCAAGAATATTGCTGTTGATTACTCTGAAAGCTGGATGTTAATAGTAACAATAAAAACCTGTAAAATGAGAAATACTTGTATATTATTGATATCTCCATCTTTCAGCTACAGTCCCCAAACCTCTCCAATTAGTTATGCAAGACTAGACAAAAATGGCAGGGAGGGACATGGTTTGTGAGAGCTTTTTGCATTTTAATGAGCCCCAAGGTATATTTCATGCTGAATCCATGAACCTCAGTTACTGAGAGGAGAATTCAAAGTCAAGATCAACCCACAACATTTTGTTGAGTTTTAATGGGTCCCATTGATAGTTGTTAGCAGTAAAGTGTCTCCAGGGGCTGATTAGAGCAGAAAATTGTCATCACTGATAACAGGTAGGCAGAGGAAACATGCAGGTGTCTCTGATGCCACATTAACCCTTGAGGTGTTTTATCAGGCAAAATGTCCAAGCTCGGCCCCTGCGCTTCTGGGAAAGGAGATCCTTTCTCTGACATGTTTTCCAGGTCCTCTTGGGGACAGTGTGTGGGTGGGGGTGTGCAGTGCTCAGTGCAGGACAATGATATGACACCTTTCGGGCTGTCAGGAAGAGGGACACTGAGGCCCAGTGTCTCCTGACAGGCCTTGGTGGCAGAGACAACAGCCATGCCAAGAAGATGCTGACCTGCTCTGGTGTCTTTGAGCCTTGACAGTGCCTTTGTCTGTCTCCAGCAGAGCCTGTCCTATGCTGTCTCATGCCTGCAGCTGTGTCCATGCAGCCTGTAGACACCCACCCTGCTTCCCCACTTTGCTCTCACACGGGATCTCCTTCCCTTCACTGTTGTCTCTGCATCTCCACTGGCTGTTCCTTCCCAAAGCCATGGGATGATCCTTGACTCCTCCTGGGTGTCCTGTGGCACCACAGCACCAGCCTTCAGGTGTCATTTCTTCATCCTTATGTCCAGTCTGAAATTCTCTAAACTGGGGATTTTTGGGGTTGTTTTGGCTATTCATACTGCCTCCCACTACCAAGTAAAGCTCCTGGCAGTACCATAGTGTGGGGAAGAATATAACCTTGTCTATCAGGACAGACAGAAACTTGAGGAACTGAGGAGAGGGCTGAGGGGAAGGGCCTTGGTGCTACGAGGGATGCCATATGAGGCAGTGGTGCAGGGTCATGTGAATAATGCCAGATGCCTGTGGGGCTGCATTAGCAGTAGCATGGCTAACCAGAGGAGGGGAGCTGTTATCTGTCTCCAAGGGGGACTTTTCCTGAAGGCAGTGGTGGCACTCAACTTTGGGGGAGCATGTATGAAACCCAGGTGTCCTAGGTGGTTGCCAACTAATTCAAAGGGCCCGATTTTCCTGTTGGTTCCCTCTCAAATATGCTAGGAGTGTGGTGGTTTTGCTGGACACCTCAGACATCTGACACGGCCGAGTAGACGTGTTTTCCTTGCATGAAATCAAGTGTTTGCATAGAATCATGCAAGCTCTTTGCAATGGACATGGATCTCCTCATTGCTCTGTCAGAACAAGTGGACATTTGCACCTGTCTTGGACCAGCTCTGTCCAACGTGGACTGCCTCCCCCTTGGAAAGAGTCCAAAGGGTCGAGTGTGTGTGCACAGCTGATTCACTGCAGTGGGAGCTCAGAAAACCAGCTCCCATACAGGCAGCCGTTTTGTGCACCCCAGCAGCTGGACAAAGGGAATCGTCCTCTGAGTTTGTGGAGTGCACAAGAGCAAGCTGAATCCTCCTGCGCTCCTGGAGCTTCTCAATGGGCATTAGCTGTACTGCTGAACTGCTCTAAATCACCTCCTGAAGCATGAGGGTATTAACTCCCTTCTCGCCCCTGTGTGGGTGTCCTGAGTTCTTATGGGATGGAAGCAGAGGCTTCAACAGCAGGACATGTCCACTCTCCTAGACAACCATCCTCTGATGAGGCCAGCTGCATGCTGGATTCGTTCCACGAACTCTCTCTCTTTACATCAGTGGACCTTTGCCAGGGATGACCTTGCTGCCCTGTAGGAACTGTCAGCCCTGGAGCCCCAGCAATGCCTGGAGGCTGCACAGGGGACAGAAAATGTCCCCTCTGCAGCTGGGTCCCTGCTCCTGAGCTGGGCCTGGCTCCTGGGACTGCGGGAGCCCATGGCAACCTGGCAGGAGCTGCAGAGAGACAGCTCTGCCCAGGAGCAGCTCCTCATAAAGGAGCACCAAGACTCAGGGCACTGCCCGCAGGCACCAGGCTGGGATGAGTCACTCATAAGTGAAGGACAGTTGGGAATGGGAGGACGGCTGAGCTCACTGCAGGCAGAAACCTCCCCAGCCTTTGACACGGTAAGTCTCTGGCTGCAGGGCTACACTGCTGCGGTTCCTGGAGGGATCTTCTGAACCTGGCGCCTTCAGCAGCTGATTGGATTTGTCAGCGTGGCTCTCCCAGCTTCCCCTGTTTGGAGCTGGTCGTGCTTTAGAGCAGGGACTCCCAGCCACACATTCAGAGGGATCACGGCTGCCTTCGCTCACCCCTCAGCCTGCAGACACAGCCAACATCCCCTCCCCGGCCTCAGCAAGGTTTGTCTCACCTGCTCTTTTGCACCTGCAAACACGGAGGTGCCCTGGGCAGGGTCCTGCCCCTGGCAGGTGTCTACAGGGCAGAGCTGAGCACCCAGTGGGTGCAATGGGGTCTATGAACATGGACAGGGCAGAGACGTGGAGACAGGGACGGCTCCAGGCTATGGAATCATGGTGAGAGGAAAGTGCCTCCTGCAGCGCCCCTTCCCACCAGCACAGACCTCTGCACTCCAGGCCAAGGGGGCCAGGGCAGGAGTTGTCCCAGAGCAGCCAGATGTCCAGGACAGGAGACACATCTGAGTGCCCCTCTGTCCCTGCCAGGCCCTGCCTCCCTTGGCACAGCTATCATGCTGTTACTCCATGATCCCACCTGCCCACGCTGCCCTTCTCCTTCCCTTGGACTCTCTGGACAGGGGGTTTCTGATGCAGGTCAGACACTGGCCCTGTGGGTCCTGCCATGCAGATGGGTCCTGGACTGTGAGGTGCCCAAGTGCCCTCTAAGCTGTGGGGCTCAGGGCAGTGCGGTTGGAGGAGCTTGGAATCAGCCACCTCTCTCATCAGGACACCCCATCCTCAGGACGTCCTGCCATCTCCCTGGGTGCCCATCTGGGCTGCAAGCTGCCCTCCGGAAGAGCTCAGCTCCCCCATTACAGCAGGTGCTGTCTGGGTGCCCCAGGGAGAAGCCTCCTGGAATCTGAGGTCACGGAATCGCTGCAGGGAGGTGGATGTGGGCAGCTGGCAGGAGCCCAGGGTGTTGCTGGCTCCAAGGGGAGGGCGGAAACCTGCCTGACATCCCCTCCAAAAGAGTGCTGGTGGACATGATGTAAAGGAATCCTCTGCTCTCCATGGTGTCATTTAATTGAGGGGTAACATGAGTGCAAGCGTCCTACACCTCCAAGATGAGAGCACAGGGCAATTGGGACCAAGGCAGATGGAGAAGCCAGCTCTGTTCCTCCAGGATCATGGCCAAAAGCTGAAGCCATAGAGCTCAAGGATGGTCCTGCTAAAATGGGGGGGGGGGAGGCAATGAGTGTGTGTTTGGGCAAAGATATAAGAAAGTTTTGCTCAGATAAGTTTTCTCTAACTTGTCCATGTCTTTTCTTCCTCAGATATTGCCCCTATGCTGCAAAGGAAAAAATGTCCAACAGCAGCTCCCTCAGTGAGTTCCTCTTCCTGCCATTCGCAGACACGCGGGAGCTGCAGCTCTTGCACTTCTCGCTCTTCCTGGCCATCTACCTGGCTGCCCTCCTGGCCAACGGACTCATCATCACAGCCGTAGCCTGCGACCACCACCTCCACACCCCCATGTACTTCTTCCTCCTCAACCTCTCCCTCCTCGACCTGGGCTCCATCTCCACAACTGTTCCCAAAGCCATGGCCAATTCCTTCTGGGACACCAGGGCAATTTCCTACTGGGGATGTGCTGCACAGGTCTTAACTTTTACCTTTTTCATTTCAGCAGAGTATTGTCTCCTCACAGTCATGGCCTATGACTGCTATGTTGCCATCTGCAGACCCCTGCACTATGGTGTCCTCATGGACAGCAGAGCTTGTGTCAAAATGGCCACAGCTGCCTGGGCATCTGATTTTCTCTATGGTTTCCTGCACACTGGGAACACATTTTCCCTGCCACTCTGCCAAGGCAATGTGGCGGAGCAGTTCTTCTGTGAGATCCCCCAGATCCTCAAGCTCTCCTGCTCACACTCCTACCTCAGGGAAATTGGGCTCACTGGGGTTAGTGCCTGTTTATTCTTTGGGTGTTTCGTTTTCATTGTGGTGTCCTACGTGCAGATCTTCAGAGCTGTGCTGAGGATCCCCTCTGAGCAGGGCCAACACAAAGCCTTTTCCATGTGCCTCCCACACCTGGCGGTGGTCTGTATGGTTGTCAGCACAGCAATGTTTGCCTACCTGAAGTCCTCCTCCTTTTCCACCCCAGCCCTGGATCTGGTTGTAGCTGTTATGTATACAGTTCTGCCTCCAGCGCTGAACCCTCTCATCTACAGCATGAGGAACAAGGAACTCAGGGATGCACTGAAAAAAATGATTCAATTGGTATTATTTCAGCAGCAGTAAGCTGCCCATCCTTCTACTCAAGTGATATCTAATTTCTCTCAGACGACTCCTGTGATTTTGGCATTCTTGCTTTAATAATGATGTTTGTGTACAAGTTTCTGAATTCATCCCACTTCTCCAGAGGTGTTAACCGTGTCTTTCTGACCCAGAGGCCTTTTTTAAATGTGTCTATCATTGTGTCAGAGCTGTTGTACCCCTAATTAAAGGGTACGTTTTCATTGCATCTTGTGGATTGGGCTCTTCTTCCAAAGCTGGTGCCAAGAATCTGCTGAGAATTTGCTGAATTTTCAGCCTGAAAGATGCTTGTTGCTTTTCTAGGTCTTTTCATGGGTCCAAGGCAATGATCTCCTGGGGGGATATGTTAGGGAATAAGGACTGGATTCAGTTCTCACTTGTGAGTGCTAGGTGCTCCTGATAGTGATGAATGGCCAAGTAGTATCTGCCTGGGACTGTCCCACGTGTGGTGGCCTATGACCACATTGGGGATGTTGCAGGCACAGGGAAAGGACCTTCAAGAGCCGCCCATGATAGCTTATACCTGAAGTCATGGTCTGGATCTAGGGACACATGAACACAACCTGAGCCATTTTATATGGCCTGTGATTGCTCAGAGCATCATTCACAGATAGAAGCCCCTTGATACGGTGTTCTCAGGTACAATGATGCCTGTCCAGCTGGGTCTGTGTCCAACCATGAGCACAACAACTGCAGAGTCACCCTGTGACCCCAGAGCACCACAGCCCACTCACTCTGCAGAGCAGCACCAGCATCTCGGGGTCCTGCAGGGAGCACCGGGGAGGCTCCAGGAGCTTCCAGGCAGACCATAACTAAGGAATTAAGCTGGGGAAGGGTTTTCCAGGGAGCAGGGATATCCCTGGGGAAGGGGAAAAGGAGCACTTGTGCTCTTAGAAGGAGGAATGAATGGGGAAAAGAAATATGTTTCTGTGCATGTCAGCTAGGGGCTGGCTGCTGTGTCCCTGGCAGCAGGAGGTGCCAGCAGAGCCCCAGGGCAGGGAGCCTTGTGCTGTGCTGGAGAGAGGGGCTGGCATGGGGGCTGCAGGCAGCCTGGGGTAGGGAAGCTCTGGGATACAGGAACAAGAGGCACAGAGTGTCCCTGTCCTCTGTGTCCGTATGGGGCCAGTTCCAGCTTGGAGCCTGATGGGGCACCTGACACACACAGCCCTGTCCCCTGGAGCTGCTGTGCCCACAGTGGGGCTGGGGCTGTGGGGTGAGTGCCCTGTGGGGGGCACTGCTGTGGGGCCACCCCCAGCCTGGTCTGCTCTGCTGGGTGGGCTGGGAGAGGGCAGGGCAGGCAGGGAGAGCTGGAGAGGGGCTGGGCTGGGCTGGAGAGGGTCCGGAGAGGAAAAGGACGTTTGCTGAGCTGGGTGTCCTGGGTTGCATGGACTGACTGTGAAGGGGCCACAGGGCATTTGTCACGGATTGGTCTCTCACTTTGGCCATTTCCAGCACTAGTCCAACATTGGACATTTGCAGGACTCAGCAGGGGCAGGTTGCTGAGGGTGGCTGCCCAAGCAGGAGGGCTGTGGTGGGCTGAGACACCAAAGGTTGTTGCTGGGTCCATACTGGGGAGACCTTTCCCCATCCTGGAGTGCACCCTGCCCCATGCAGTGCCTGCACAGCAGGACCGTGGGACACTTGTGGTTCCTTCAGGATCCGAGGCTGCCCTTTTGGTCTGTTTCCTGAAGCAAGAGCCATGCAGAGATGCACCAGAAGTAGGTCATCTTCTTTGGGAGAAGCTGAAGAGAGGGCTAAAGCAGCGAAGCAGGACTGGGGCGAGCGTGTGCATGAGGGCTGGTCCCTGCAGGCAGTCATTGGCACAATGAGCCAGGCTGTTAGGCGCACTCAGCTGCTCCCCGTGTGCCGCATGACTCCTGCTGGGCCTGGCAGTGCTGCCTTCCAGCTCATCTGCCAACAACCTCCTTCTCTTCCTCCTCACTTGTCCCGTTTTGCCCAGCACCATACACTCACTCCCAACTGCGGAAGGGAGCAAGAAATCCCACAGCCTGGCATTGGCATGGCTACACATTGCTGGATAAGAACCATTTTTCCTTTGCAGGCCTGGCCTTGGAGGCTCCCTTCCTTTCCAGAGAGCAATGCCTGCTCTCCTGAGGATGAGCTTGTCCTCTCCTGGAGTGCAGGCATTTAGAAGGGGATCGCCTGAGTGTGGGACAGAGCTGCGGTCCCTGCTGCCTGTGGGAATGCTCTTTGGCTCCGTGATGTCCTACCTGCTTTTTCTCTGCCACGGTTTTCTCCCACAGATACATTTTGAATGAAATAAATGAAAAATAAAGAGGGGAAAACAAGGTATGAGAATAAATAAAAGGAAAAGGAAAGGAAAATAAAGGAAAAAGGAAAAAATATAAAAAATTAACTCTGAGAGGAAAAGGAATAAAAGAAAAGGAAAAAAAGATAAAAAGAATTCAAAAGGAGAAGAGAAAAAAGAGATTAAAAAAGAAACAGAAACACACAGGAAAAGAAAAGGAAAAAGAAAAAGAAATAGAAAAAGTAAGCGAAGAAGAGGGAGAAGAAAAAGACCAAAAAGGAATAAAAATGGCAAAGAGGAAAAAAAAGAGAAAAAGAAGAAAAAAGAAAAAGAATAGGAAAAAGTAAAAAGATAGGAAAGGGATTGTGGCATTCCCAGGGCCGCGTGTGAAGGGAAGTCCTAGAGGGACAATTTGCTGGCCCTCCCTTGCCCCTAGGGGCTGGAATCTTAGGGCTACACACACACATCTGCAATGGGGATGATTTTTGTGCTTGACCTCACCTGGAAACACGACACAAAACTTAAGCAATGATACAGGAATATATATTTAAACAATAAAAATAAATATAACAATATAATAAACACTAACAACAACAACAATAAAAACAACATCAATAACACTAACAACAATAATATCAACAATAACAAATATTACTATAAAAGTCTCCAAAGAAAAGTCCAAATAAGATGTTATGGCCGGAGTCCTCGGGCTCAGCGCTTCCAGGCAGCAGCCAGAGTGAAGGGGAGCTTGGCCTGCAAGGGAAAAGGAGGCGTGAGCAGGGCCGAGGAGCGGCTCGGGGGCTCCCGTGGAGCACAGGCTCTTTGGCGGCTGCGCGGGCTCTTTGGCAGCAGCGCTGCCGTCATTGGTGCCCTGGCAGAGGCTTGGCGTGGCCAGCGCAGCCCAGAGGCCGGCAGAGGGGCTGAGGCAGCAGGTGCCCAGGCCTTGGGCGCTCCTGCGCCCTGTGCAGCTCTGCCCCGGCGCCGCGGCCCGCCAGAGCGCCCGCACACCTGGGCCAGGCTCCCGCGCGGCTGCTCCCCAAAGGCAGCGCGGAGCAGCGCCAAGGGGCCGGGCACAGCCCCAGCTCTGCCCGTGCAGCCGGCAGCAGGGGCCATACCTGGGGGCTGCAGCCGGAGCTCTCCCAGTCCATGGGCTCCTCCTGGCTGCAGCTGCCCAGGCTGTTGCTCCCCACCATCTGGAAGAGAGCAAGAGACCTTGGTGGGGACGGTGTGTGGGGAAGAGGAAGGACAGGCATGTCCAGGGGCTGCGGGGGCTGTACCTGGCTGCTGCCATAGCTCAGCCACTCCATCGGCTCCGGCCGATTCCCTGTAGGCCCCCCATGCATATGCAGAGCCTGCAATAGAGAAGAAAACATTTGCAGGGCAGGTCTCAGAGCTGGAATGTTCTAACCCAAGGACCCCTCTTCCTGCAGTGGGAAGCAGGAAAGCAGGAAGGGGCCAGCCCCAGCCCCAGGTCTCCCCATGTAACCAGCAGCAGTGGCACTACCTGCAAGCCGCAGAAGGAGCTCGCCCACTCCATTGGCTCCTCCTCGTTAGTGCAGCCACCCAGACCTTGGGTGCCCGGAGTCTGGAAGAGAGCAGGAGAGCTTGTGGGGACGGTCACAGTGGCAGCGCTGGCTCTGTGCGCGGGGCCTCGGGTTCCCTGCGTGCGCGGGGCAGGCGGTGCACAGAGCCAGGGCGCCAGGCTCAGGCAGCAGCCCCCGAGGCCTTGGCCGCTCCTGGCCCTGGCGCAGCTCTGCCCCAGCACCCAGGCCTGCCAGAGCTCCCTGGCACCTCTGCCACCAGCCCTGCGGCTGCTCTCGCAGAGCCAAGCGCCAGCCGTCCCTGTGCAGCCTCTCCCTGCGCGCACAGTACCTGCCTTGAGCTCTCCCAATCCATCTCTTCAACTTCACATTTGTCCATTTTGTTTCACTCTCCTGAGTCTGCAACGGAATGGAATTGTTTACATTTGCAGCCATGAACACCAAGTGTTGCACGGTGGCTTTGGGGCCTCCCCTGGGAGGCATCGCGCAGGCTGCCCTGGAGCCCCGCAGCCCCCCTGCATCTTGTGGGCACCACGGGTGGCCCCTGGTGCTGCGCGGCCCTGCTGCTCACCTGGCCTTGCTTCTGCGTGGCCAGCGCTGGGGCCACTGTGAGGCGCAGCCCTGGGAAGCATCCGTGTTCCCGTGGCGATAACTGCCCCTCTGGGATGTTCCACTGCTGCGTGGGGGGAGGAGGGCAGCGGCAGGGCCAGGGGGGCCGCCGTGAGGAAGGGTCTGCGTGTGCTGGACTCCCCCTGGCACTGCTGAGCCTGGCGGCAGAGAGCAGTGCGTGGCCTTGGGCTTGCTGGGTGCCAAGGTGGTCTCCTCACGCAGCCCCATGGCGCTGCTGGCAGCTGCCTGTCCAGAGGCCGGGCTGCACTTGGGGCTCTGCTCCCACCCCTGCAAGCAGCCTTGAATGCCTTGATCTTTCTTCCCTGCTCCCCTCCTGCCCTTACAGCCCGATGGACTCAAGACAGTTTTGTCTTCCATGATTGAGACGTGTTCCTTGATAGCGCAATGAGCGCCAAGGGCAGTTGTGCCCTGGGGCCAGGTGTGCATGTCCTCAGCAGAGCCCTTGTGAGTTGGTGGTGGCCTGGGACCTCTTTTTGCAGCTTCATCCACTTTCTGATTTCCTCTGGTTACATTGCTCCTTTCCTTCTAAATGGCCACAAGTGCATGTATTACCCCAAAGGTATATTTCAAGTCACATAGATATTGGCCCACTTTCCTCCAGGTAACTCCAGAGTCTGTGTGAAAGCAAGCAAATCAGCTTTCTGAGGTGACGTATTTACAGTTCATGGTCCTTGGTTCTTTGTTCTTTGTTCACAACATGGAGCTTTTTGTAGATTTTACATTCATTTTGGTGCATTTGCGCCCTGTTGTGGGCCTTCCCCATTCAAAAGCGAGCAGCTTATGACTTTGTTCTTCCCATAGGATACAAAAGAAAGTGTCTTTTAAATCCAAAAGTGTAAGAGAGAGGCTTAACACAATTTTGATTTTAAGAGTATACAGCTTAGGTACAACAAGATATATGTCAAACACTCTTTGAATGATAGCACTTAGATCTCATCCTCTGATCGCCTTGCCTTTAATTCCACTCTTCCTGGTGAAATACCACTGGTCACAGGCCTGCAACTAGATTCAGCACCATTGATAACAACTCTTGAAGCTTGGCCATCCAGCCAGTTCTTGATCCACATGCTCTGCACTTAACCACACCAAACTGCCTGAGCTTCCCAGCATCCCTAGAAGGATGTTACAGGAGATGATGGGAACGAGAAGCTTGTTTCATGGGCCAGCTTTTACAAACAAGTATTCCTGGCTGTTTTTAAGAATTTCAGTTCATCACTGCAGTGAATAGCAGCTTCTCCAGCACTGGGAAAGTCACCTTCTCCGTATATCCTCGACTTTGCCTAAGGCAAAAAGAGGAAGCAGGCAAGACTCTTCCTCTCCATGGCTCAGCATGATTCCAGGCAGCTCGTCTCTCCTGCACCTCCAAACACCGCTTTCCAGAGAGGGGCCGGGAAGAGACCCACATGTGTAAAGCTGCTGACGGACAAGCCAGAGCAAGGCGGGTGCTGAGTGAGGGCAGTGCCTGATCAGAGAATAAACACGTTGCTCACAAGGCCCCTTGCACCCATGTCACGAGGCAGACAAGCCGCAGCTTCTCTGCAAGCAGCCTGCATGGGGCAAGGGCTTCCCAGCGCCTTTCCTGCCGCCGGGGGCACTGCGCACGCCTGGGCTCTGCAGGCGTCATGCGCGCAGGCAAGGGGGCTCCCAGCACTGGCCCTCACAGCCACGGGGCTGAGCTCGCTGCCCAGCCCTCTGCTCGCGCCTCCCTGCAGGGAACACTGCTCTGCTTCACACTTCCCCTCCAGCATTCCCAGGGCAGCAGCCAAATGCCTGCCGACAATTCCCCGTGCCACCAGCCCTGCGGCTACTCGGGAACCACCCAGAGCCCTCCGCGCACCTCTGGCGCCAGCCCCTTCCCAGCAGCTGCGCTCTGCCTCGCAGGGGCACTGCGGCATGCCAGCAAGCAAGCTTGGCCAGCAGCAAGATGCTCCTCTGGGCTCCAGCACTTTGGTGGCAGAGGTCACGTGAGAGCTACACCTGATGGCACCAGAGGGATCTCCTGCTCATCCTTACAGAAGGGCAGGGAATTCACCTCCTTTAGCAAGTGAGCATTGTAGCCCAGTGCTGGGCAGAGCTGCATCACCTGCAGATCCCTGCTGCTGCTGAGGGCACATTTGTGCCTGCTCTGCCCTCTGCAGCCCTAGGAAGCCGTGGCAGGGGCAGCAGTGCAGGAGCCGCACCAAGGCTGCTCTCAGCCACAGCACATGACGCCTGCAAGGTGCGCGGCAGGACAAGAGAAGGAGCCCAGCACCGCACCAGGGGCTCTCAGGTCACCACCAACTCACAAGGGCTCTGCTGAGGACACCCACACCTAGCCCTGAGGCACAACTGCCCTTCTCGCTCATTGCACCATCAAGGAACACATCTCGACCACAAAAAAACAAAACTTTCTTGACTCCATCGGGCTGTAAGGGCAGGAGGGGAGCAGGGAAGAAAGATCAAGGTGTTCAAGGCTGCTTGCAGGGTTGGAAGCAGAGCCCCAAGTGCAGCCCGGCCTCTGGGCAGGCAGCCGCCAGCAGCGCCATGGGGCGGCGTGAGGAGCCCTCCTTGGCACCCAGCAAGCCCAAGGCCACGCACTGCTCTCTGCCGCCAGGCTCAGCAGTGCCAGGGGAGTCCAGCACACGCAGACCCTTCCTCACGGCGGCCCCCCTGGCCCCTGCCGCTGCCCTCCTCCCCCCACGGAGCAGTGGAACATCCCAGAGGGGCAGTTATCGCCACGGGAACACGGATGCTTCCCAGGGCTGCGCCTCACAGTGGCCCCAGTGCTGGCCACGCAGCAGCAAGGCCAGGTGAGCAGCAGGGCCGCGCAGCACCAGGGGCCACCCGTGGTGCCCATGAGATGCAGGGGAGTTGTGGGGCTGCAGGGCAGCCTGCGCGATGCCTCCCAGGGGAGGCCCCAAAGCCACCGTGCCACACAGCGCTCACACCTGCTCACACAGAGAATCCTGCTCTCAGCGCTGCAAATGCCAATGACTCCTTTTCTCTTGCAGTCGCTGGAGACTAAAGAGAAATGGATAATTTTGGAGCGGAGGAAATGGATTGGGAGAGCTATGGCTGCAGTGGACAGGTACTGTGCGCGCAGGCAGAGGCTGCGTGGGGACGGCTGGCGTTTGGCTCTGCGAGAGCAGCCGCAGGGCTGGTGGCAGAGGTGGCAGGGAGCTCTGGCAGGCCTGGGTGCTGGGGCAGAGCTGCGCCAGGGCCAGGAGCGGCCAAGGCCTCGGGGGCTGCTGCCTGAGCCTGGCGCCCTGGCTCTGTGCACTGCCTGCCCCGCGCACGCAGGGGACACGAGGCCCCACGCACAGAGCCAGCGCTGCCACCATGACCGTCCCCACAAGCTCTCCTGCTGTTTTCCAGACTCCCGGCACTCAAGGCCTGGTCGGCTTAGACACAGAGGAGCCTATGGATTGGGAGAGCTCCAACTGCACCCTACAGGTATTGTGGCTGCAGCTGTCTGTACAGGGAGATCCAGGTGTGGGCCTGGACTCACTTTCCCACTTCTGGCTGCAGGAAGAAGGACCTGGGGGCCAGACCTCCCCAGCTCTGGGACCTGCCCTGAAAACGCCTCTATCTCTCTTTACAGGCTCCATATGTGGATGGGGGCGCTTCAGGAGATTATCCTGAGCCAATGGAGTGGCAAAGTTATGGCAGCAGCCAGGTACAACCCCCACAGTCACTGGACGCTCTTGTCTTTCCTCTTCCCCACACACTGTCCCCTTGAGAGGTCTCCTGCTCTCTTCCAGACCATGGGGAGCAGTGGCGTGGTTGGCTGTAGCCAGGAGGAGCCCATGGAGTGGGAGAGCTCCAGCTGCAGCCCCCAGGTATGGCCCCTGCTGCCGGCTGCACGGGCAGAGCTGGGGCTGTGCCCGGCCCCTTGGCGCTGCTCCGCGCTGCCTTTGGGGAGCAGCCGCGCGGGAGCCTGGCCCAGGTGTGCGGGCGCTCTGGCGGGCCGCGGCGCCGGGGCAGAGCTGCACAGGGCGCAGGAGCGCCCAAGGCCTGGGAACCTGCTGCCTCAGCCCCTCTGCCGGCCTCTGGGCTGCGCTGGCCACGCCAAGCCTCTGCCAGGGCACCAATGACGGCAGCGCTGCTGCCAAAGAGCCCGCGCAGCCACCAAAGAGCCTCTGCTCCACAGGAGCCCCCGAGATGCTCCTCGGCCCTGCTCACGCCTCCTTTTCCCTTGCAGGCCAAGCTCCCCTTCACCCTGGCTGCTGCCAGGAAGCGCTGGGCCCACAGACGCCAGCAATAACTTATTATCTCGATTTTTCTTTATACACTTTTATAGTAGCATTTATTGTTGTTAATATTGTTGTTGGTTTTATTGTTGTTATTGTTGATTATATTGTTGTAATTTTTCTTGTTATTGTTTCTGTGTTGTTATTTTTGTTGTTGTTTAAATGTATATTCCTGTATCATTCTTTTTTGTGTCGTATTCTTTCCAAGTAATCTCCAGCACTAAAATCATCCCCAGATGTGTGTGTTGCTCTAAGATTTCGGACCCCAGGGGGAAGTGGGGGCCAGCAAAGTTTCCCTCTAGGATTTCCCTTCACATGTGACCCTTGGGATGTCACAGCCCATTTTCCATCCTTTTTGTTTTTTTATTCTTTGTTACTTCTTCTTTTTCTCTTTTTCTACTCTTCTTTTTTTCCTTTCTTTATATTTTTTTTCTTCTTTAGCTTTTCTTTTTTTCTTTTCCTCTTCTTTATTTTTATCATTTTTTCCTCTTTGTGTTCATTCCAATTCTTTTTCTTTTTATTTGTTTTTATTCTGTTTTTTCCTACCTTTTTTCTTCTTCTATTTCCTCCAAGGGTCGTTCTCTTGGAGAAAACTGTGGCAGAGAAAAGGAGTGTAGGACATGACTAAACCAAAGAGCATTCCCCACAGGCAGCAGGGACCGCAGCTCTGCTCCACACTCAGGTGCTCCCCTTCTAAATGCCTGCACTCAAGCAGTGCCAGGAGAGGACAAGCTCATCCTCAGGAGAGCAGGCATTGCTCGCTAGAAAGGACGAGAGCCTCCAAGGCCAGGCCTGCGAAGGAACAATGGTTCTTTTCCAGCAATGTGTATCCATTCCAATGCAAGGCTGTGGAATGTCTTGCTCCTGCAGGGAATCAGCGGATGGTGCCAGGCAAAAAGAGAAAAGCAAGGAAGAAGACAAGGAGGTTGTTGGCAGACGTCATGGTGTGATGGGGAGGTGCAATGCCTGGTTGGGTAGATGAGGGGAGGACACTGGATATTGTCTCCCTCGTCTTCAGCAAGCCCTTTGATACTGTCTCCCATCACAGCCTCCTCGGTAAGCGCAGGCAGTGTGGGTTAGATGAGGCCGTGAGGTGCATTGAGAAGGGGCTGAATTGGGCAGAGCTCAGAGGCTTTTGAGCAGCCTGAGGATAGCACCGTGCCCAGGGCTCGGGACTGGCTGCACTCTTGTTCAGCCTGCTCAGCACTGACAGGGATGAAGGCACAGAGGGCTCCCTCCGCATGTTGGCTGGTGATGCACAAGTGGGAGGAATGGCTGCTACAGCAGAGCTCTGGGCTGCCCTTCTGAGAGCCCTGGACAGGCTGGAGAGATGGGTGCAGAGGAAGCTCCTGAAGGCAAGTGTCCATCCAAGGTGGAAAGGGAAGCTGGGATAACAGGCTGGGTACATGAGGGGAGGACCTCACCCGCACACAGCCCATCTGGAGTACTGGAGATTGCTTGGTAGGGATAGGGATAGTTGCTGGACTCCTCCTCAGAGGGACATGGAACCCATGGAGAGAGTCAGAGTCTGGCATATTGCTAATCCTACATTTCCCCTAGCAGTGACACATGACTGAAATATTTTCCCCAGGAAACAGAGATCACGGGCCTGTGAGCTGATACATTATGATTGGCTCAGCATTTATAAGGCTGCTCAGGCCCGTATCTCTCCATCTCTTCTCTCCTCCCTCACTCGCTTCCGCCCTCCCTTCCTCTCTTCCTTCCTTTCTCCCTCCCTTCCTCCCTCCCTCCCTTCATCCCTTCTTTCCTTCCTCCCTCCCACTTTTCCTTCCTTCCTCCCTCCCACTTTTCCTTCCTTCCTCCCTCCCACTTTTCTTTCCTTCCTTCCTTCCTTCCTTCCTTCCTTCCTTCCTTCCTTCCTTCCTTCCTTCCTTCCTTCCTTCCTTCCTTCCTTCCTTCCTTCCTTCCTTCCTTCCTTCCTTCCTTCCTTCCTTCCTTCCTTCCTTTCTCTTTCTTTCTCTGTTTCTCTCTTTCTCTCTCCCTTTCTCTTCCTCTCTTTCTCTCTCTCTTTCTTTCTCTCTTTCTCTCTTTCTTTCTGTCTTTCTCTCTTTCTCTCTCTCTCTCTTTCTCTCTCTCTTTCTCTCTTTCTTTTTTCCTTCTTTCCTTCTTTCCTTCTCTCTCCCTCTCTCTCTCCCTGCTTATCCCTTGCTACTTAGAGTGTCATTCTGCACAATCATGTTCCATTCAACACGCCTTCAGAACAAGAGCTTCACTCTTTATCATCACGGCATCCTCAGAATGTCTCCGCTTCATTTTCTCCCAACAATTACACCACACTTCTCACACCTTATCACTAGCACAATCAGCCTGCTCATTCTCTTCCCAGTAAGTACAAGCCTCACAGCTAAAATCAGGAGCCACTGCATGCTTAGGGAATCCCCAAATATTGCCCCTGCAATATTTCATCCCTTCCCAGCACAGGCACCATGGCTACTCTCACATTTCCCCTAGCAGCATTAACCTGCTAAAAACCTGTCCCTAACACCCATGCATTCCACACAAAATCTCCAGAAGGCACATCTGGAGATCATCTACTCCAAACGCAACCAAGTTGCACAGGATCACGTCCAGGTGCATTTGGAATGTCCCCAGAGAAGGAGAGTCCACAGCCCCGCTGGGCAACCTGTGCCGATGCTCTGTCACCCCACTGCTGGTCACTCTTTCCTCCTATTCAGAGGGACCTTCTTGTGCACCAGCTTGTGGCTCTTGCCCCTTCACCTATTGTTGGCTGCCGCTGAAAAGAATCTGGACCCCTCCACTTGACACCCTTCCTTATGGCATTTCTACTCCATGGTAAGATCTTCCTCAGCCTTCCCTCCTTCAGAGAATCATGGAATCATAGAATCCTTAAGGCTGGAAGGGACCTCTAGAGATCATCTAGTCCAACACCCCTGCACACACACGGTCACCTGTGGCACAGAATTTCATCCAAGCAAATTTGAAATATCCTTTTTGAATATATATATATATGTTTTAAAATATATATACACCTTTATATATATATATATATTATGTATATACAATATTTATAATATGTATATTAATACATTATTACATATTAATATGTTATACATTATATATATTTGTTTTTATAGATATATTTATGTTTATATACAGCTGGAGGAGCGGGAAAAGCTGCGCTGGCTGGACAGCCCTTGTGGCCTGGAAACGAGTGTGTGGGTCTGAGCTGAGCTGATGCAGGCTGCGGGAATTTGGGGATGGATGGGAAAGTTGTACTAAAAAGCCCTGTGGGAGTTCTTAGGAAACTCCTTCTCTCCTGGTATCCCCCTTCCCCATCCTGGATGACAGGCTCCCAGAAAGCCTGATAACACAGGGAACTCCAGGAAAAAGGACTTTTCGTTCCTCCTCTCAAAACGAGCATTCTGCCTCGCAGGGGCACTGCGGCATACCAGCAAGAAAGCTTGACCAGCAGCAAGATGCTCCTCTCAGCTCCAGTACTTTGGTGGCAGAACTTGTGCCAGTTACTTTTGAAGGGTTGTCCTCAATGTGAGGGCTACACCTAATGGCACTGGGGAGATCTCCTGCTCCATCTGCCCTTGGATTTCCTGTCATTACACAAGGGCTGAGAATTTACCTCTATTAGCAAGTGAGCATTGTAGCCCAGTGCTGGGCAGAGCTGCATCACCTGCAGGTCCCTGCTGCTGCTGAGGGCACATTTGTGCCTGCTCTGCCCTCTGCAGCCCTAGGAAGCCGTGGCAGGGGCAGCAGTGCAGGAGCTGCACCAAGGCTGCTCTCAGCCACAGCACATGGCGCCTGCAAGGTGCGCGGCAGGACAAGAGAAGGAGCCCAGCACCGCACCAGGGGCTCCCAGGCCTCCACCAACTCACAAGGGCTCTGCTGAGGACACGCACACCTGGCCCCAGGGTGCCCTTTGCACTCATTATGCTACCAAGAAACACGTCTTGACTATGGAAAACAAAACTTTCTCGAGTCCATCAGGCTGTAAGGGCAGGAGGGAGCAGGGAAGAAAGATCAAGGCATTCATGGCTGCTTGCAGGGGTGGAAGCAGAGCCCCAAGGGGAGCCCAGCCTCTGGGCAGGCAGCCACCAGCAGCGCCATGGGGCTGCGTGAGGAGACCACCTTGGCACCCAGCAAGCCCAAGGCCACGCACTGCTCTCTGCCGCCAGGCTCAGCAGTGCCAGGGGGAGTCCAGCACACGCAGACCCTTCCTCACGGCGACCCCCCTGACCCTGCCGCTGCCCTCCTCCCCCCACGCAGCAGTGGAACATCCCAGAGGGGCAGTTATCGCCACGGGAACACGGATGCTTCCCAGGGCTGCGCCTCACAGTGGCCCCAGTGCTGGCCACGCAGCAGCAAGGCCAGGTGAGCAGCCCGGCCGCGCAGCACCAGGGGCCACCCGTGGTGCCCATGAGATGAAGGGGAGCTGCGGGGCTGCAGGGCAGCCTGCGCGATGCCTCCCAGGGGAGGCCACAAAGCCACCGCGCAACACTTGGTGCTCATGGCTGCAAATGTAAACA
Source organism: Tinamus guttatus (assembly GCF_059628265.1). NCBI lineage: Eukaryota > Metazoa > Chordata > Aves > Tinamiformes > Tinamidae > Tinamus > Tinamus guttatus. The sequence continues at coordinate 631,364 of NW_028288951.1, forward strand.
ATTCCATTCCGTTGCAGGCACAGGACAGTGAAAGAAAATGGAGAAATGTGATGTTGAAGAGATGGAGTGGGAGAGCTCAGTGCAGGTACTGTGCACGCAGGGAAAGGCTGCACAGGGACAGCTGGCGCTTGGCTCTGCGAGAGCAGCCGCAGGGCTGGTGGCAGAGGTGCCAGGGAGCTCTGGCAGGCCTGGGTGCTGGGGCAGAGCTGCGCCAGGGCCAGGAGCGGCCAAGGCCTCGGGGGCTGCTGCCTGAGCCTGGCGCCCTGGCTCTGTGCACTGCCTGCCCTGCGCACGCAGGGGACACGAGGCCCCGCGCACAGAGCCAGCGCTGCCACCATGACCGTCCCCACAAGCTCTCCTGCTCTCTTCCAGACTCCAAGCATCCATAACCTGGATGGCTGAAACAATGAGGAGCCTATGGAGTGGGAAAGCTCCTTCTGTGGCCTTCAGGTATTGCCCTTGCAGCTGTCTGCACAGGCAGAGCTGGGGCTGGTCCAAGCCCCTTCCCATTTTACCGCTTCCTGCTGCAAGAAGAGGGGCGCTGGGGCCAGGGACCTCCCACTCTGTGACCTGCCCACCCTCTCTATTGCAGGGTCCATGCATGAATGGGGGCCCTACAGGGGACCATTCTGAGCCCATGGAGTGGCAAAGCTATGGCAGCAGCCAGGTGCAGCTCCCCACAACCCCTGAACGTGCTTGTCCTTTCTCTGCCCCACGCACCATCCCCACTAAGGTCTCCTGCTCTCTTCCAGATGGTGGGGAGCAGTAGCTTGGTTGACTGCAGCCAGGAGGAGCCCATGGAGTGGGAGAGCTCCGGCTGCAGCCCCCAGGTATGGCCCCTGCTGCCGGCTGCACGGGCAGAGCTGGGGCTGTGCCCGGCCCCTTGGCGCTGCTCCGCGCTGCCTTTGGGGAGCAGCCGCGCGGGAGCCTGGCCCAGGTGTGCGGGCGCTCTGGCGGGCCGCGGCGCCGGGGCAGAGCTGCACAGGGCGCAGGAGCGCCCAAGGCCTGGGCACCTGCTGCCTCAGCCCCTCTGCCGGCCTCTGGGCTGCGCTGGCCACGCCAAGCCTCTGCCAGGGCACCAATGACGGCAGCGCTGCTGCCAAAGAGCCCGCGCAGCCGCCAAAGAGCCTCTGCTCCACGGGAGCCCCCGAGCCGCTCCTCGGCCCTGCTCACGCCTCCTTTTCCCTTGCAGGACAAGCTCCCCTTCATCCTGGGTGCTGCTGGGAAGCGCTGGGCTCATGGATGCCAGCAATGACTTCTTATTTGGATTTTTCTTTATAGACTTTTATAGTAATATTTGATATTGTTGATATTATTGTTGTTAGTGTTATTGATATTGTTTTTATTCTTGTTGTTAGTGTTTATTATAATGTTTTTTTGATATTGTTTAAATATATATTCCTGTATCATTGTTTAAGTTTTGTGTCGTGTTTCCAAGTGAGGTCAAGCACATAAATCATCCCCATCTCAGAGGTGTGTGTGTAGCCCTAAGATTCCAGCCCCTAGGGGCAAGGGAGGGTGTTGCAGATAGTTAGGGTCCGGCAGCCGGAAGATATCGTGCTGTACGGAAAGACAGGGCCCCTAATAGCCAATAGCGTTTAGTTTATGATGTAAGCAGACGGATGTGACGTTGTAAACCTTAGCTATATAACACCTTGTTACCCATCAATAAACGCCATTTGCCGTCCACCACATTGGTGTCAGCGAGCTGATGGCCCGAGCGGCCTGGGGGTGGTCGCTGTGCCGTTCCTGAACCAGGTCGCTGCAGCCGTGTGAACTGCAACAAGTGGTGCCGAAACCCGGGAATCATCGCCTGGACGGGTGAACGGCGGCCGGAGCGAGTGGACCAGCCCGGTGGGGAGGACGCTCCCGGACGAACAAGGAGGATGGAAGCCCTTGTGAAGGTCGTATCGCAATTACATAAGCATTGGGGGATTGATTGTAAGCCAAAAGATTTTACTCTCGCAGTTGCGAGGCTTTTAAAAATTAAGGTTATAGACCAGCCGGTGGATATTCTGAAGTCCCTGAAGTGTGTCCCTAAAGTGTGGAACAAATGTACTAAGGCGTTAGCCGAGGAGACGATGTCTTCGGGTTGTGGGAAAAACCTTAAGGGTTGGGGAAAAGCTGTACAAGCCTTGCAGAAAGCTAGAAAAGAGCAGGAGACCTGGGTAGCGGTAAGGGACTGTTTGTTGGCCACCCCGAAAATGGGAGTCGGGGCAGCCGCACAGACTTTGCACCCCCCAGATGATGGTGATTCTGCTGACCCTAAAGGTCTGCAACAGAGCGACACATCCCCTCCATCCCCGAACCCCGTCCCGCTTACAGAGGAGCAGAAACAGCCGAAATCTGTTTGGAGCGAGCTAGCCGAGGAAGCTAGGAACATTGAAAAGAAGTCAGAGCTTGGGGACGTCTGGGCCAGGCCACCACCCTATGCCCCTCAAAATGGCGCCTAGCCGCAAGGGGAAGGGCCGGGCGAGGGTGCCCCCGGCGCGAGTGAGGGGCCGAGAACCAATGGGGGTGACCGGACAGGTGAGGGAGGCCCGAGCGAGGGGCCGAGAACCAATGGGGGTGACCGGACAGGTGAGGGAGGCCCGAGCGAGGCGCTGAGGACCGATCAGAGCGGCCATTTCACCAAAGGCGCCTCCGCGGGTGGAAGGCGGGGCGAGACAAGAGGGGGGGAACAGCCCGCCCGGAACGGAAGTAGGCGGGACGGAAGTAGGCGGAGCCGGAGCCCAACGAAAAGGTACCGGAGCCCGGAAGTGACCAGTCAGTCGAGTTCCGACTCCGGATCAGACACTAGTTAGGATGAGCGGCTCACAACTGATTCAAACTTAAGGAAGGAGAAAAAGAAGATAAACAGAACTAAGAGCCAAAATATTCCCACCCGAATTAAAGAAAAACCGCGAAGGGGAGAAACCCCTCTCACGGACTGGAAGGAAATAAAGATCGCATGTGCCGAGTGGGCCCCATCGGCCACGCTAGCGTTCCCGGTCCAGGTGACAGAGAGGGGACAGAGGGTCCACTCGCCAATAAAATCTAAGGACGTACAAGCGATTGTTAAAGCAATTGCGGATAAAGGGATTAATTCTGCCATGGTCTCAACCCTCATAGATGGTATCTTCGGGGGGGACGATATGCTCCCGTTCGATATAAAACAAACTTGTAGGCTAATCTTTGATGGAGCAGGGATGATCGTTTTCAGACAAGAATGGGAAGACAACTGTACGAAGTATTTAGCCCAGGTAACTGGGGCAGATCATCCATTACACGGCTGCAGCCTGCAGCGGTTAATGGGTACAGACCCAACAATGATCACCCCCCAGGCGCAGGCCCATGAAGATAAGTTATGACAACAACTCGTGCGGCCAGGGAAGCCATTCGCGCAGCCTCTAGAGTTCTTGCCAAACCACCGCCATGGTCCTCAATAAAGCAAAGTGAAAGTGAGAGCTTTACACAATTTGTAGATCATCTCCAGGCAGCGGTCGACTCTTCGGCCCTGCCTGCGGAGGCAAAAGGCCCGGTCGTAGCGGAATGTTTGCACCAACAATGCAATTCCGCAACCAAAGAAATCCTGCGATCATTGCCGGCGGGGTCAAGTATCGCAGACATGATTAAGCATGTTGCAAAGGAAGAGCATCTGACCCCAATTCAGGTGTCTGTTCATGCCGCAGTAGCCAACGTAATGGCATGTTCTAAATGTGGCCAGGCCGGCCACGTTGCAGTAAACTGCCCTTGGCTGGAGGACTCGCTGGCAGCGCTCCCCCCATGCCAAGATCGACCCAAAGGTCGCTGTCAGGAAAGATGGCAGAGTCAAGTGGTGCCTAATATCCACCTTGATAGGGCTGATCACAATGATCATGATGACACTAATCTTTGGACCCTGTATATTGAATAAGCTCATGCCGTTTGTCAAGAATCGGCTAGAGAAGGTTAACATCATGTTAGTAGAATGCCGACAACTGCTTTAAGAATATATCCACTCAGTATTACCCCCAAGTTATCCCAAGGTACACCCTGTTCCTACACCCCGGTATTACCTGTCATCCCCTACCTTCTACGCGCCTTCTTCTTTGTGCCTTATGTTTTATGTCAAGTTTATGATATATAATTTTAAGATTGGTATAACTAAAAGAATAGAATAAGATAGTAATAAGAATAAGTAAGAATAAGATAGTTGTATTTTACCTAGTTTTGTTATGCATAGGGAGGGGGGAAGTTGTTGCAGATAGTTAGGGTCCGGCGGCCGGAAGATACCGCACTGTACGGAAAGGTAGAGCCCCTAATAGCCAACAGTGTTAGTTTATGATGTAAGCAGACGGATGTGACGTTGTAAACCTTAGCTATATAACACCTTGTTACCCATCAATAAACGCCATTTGCCATCCACCACATTGGTGTCAGCGAGCTGATGGTCCGAGCGGCTTGGGGGTGGTCGCCATGCCGTTCCTGAACCAGGTCGCCGTGCCATTTGAACGGCAACAGGAACCCGAAGGTCACACAAGTGGAGCTCCTCAAAGACGCAAGGTGCAAGTGGGAGGTGCTGGAGCGGCTCTATGTCCATGCTCCCAAGAAGGAGTGGCAGGTGAGAAGTGCGAAGAAGGACCTGGGAGCAGAGCAGGATGAGCACATGGGCCAGACAGATGAGGAAGAGGAAGATGCTGAAGAGGTTTTGCAAGGCCAGGAGGTGGAGGGAAGCATCTCCTTGCCATGGGTCAGACCCAGCCTCCGGAGCCAGTTCTCAGACAGGGAGATGACTGACCAGAAGGTGCCCCCTGTGAGTGACAGCCCCACTCCAGAGCAACCACTGCCTGAGGACACGGCACCAGCGGCTCCTCCCCTGCCTGCAGGCCCTGCTCCCCAGGTGAGCAAGCAGCGCCTCACCTGCACCCACCATCCCAGGGAGCTGCCCTGTGAGCTGGGTCTGGGGGGAGCAGAGGGGGTGCCCAGAGCTGCCCAATACCTTGGGACCCCTCTGCCCATGGCATCCCACTGTCACCCCAGGCATTTGCCCTCTGCCATGTCTCCATGGGGAGATGCTGGCTCCTCTCTGTTTCCAAGTGCCAAAGGCACAAGGATGAAGTCTGCTCCAGCCCACGTCGCATTCAGCCCTGGGATCTGGATGCCGAGCAAGGAGGGAAGAGGCAGCCCCAGCAGCAGCCCCCTCCACACCAGGGCACGAGCCCCCTTGTGCCACGCAAGCCCCCAGCTGCCTCCATTCCCCCTGCCCAGCCCTGCTGCTACAGCCCCATAACGAGCCTTGTCTCTGGAGCGGGGCTGGTGCAGAGCGACAGACACTGTGTCCTGGGGGCTACAGAGATGCTGCTGCATCGTGCCCCATAGCAGCCATGTGCCCACACAAGCACTAGGTGGAAACAGCCATCGCCGGCTCCAAATAAACCCCTCAGAAGGTTTTTCTCCCCTTGTCAGTTGTTGTCAGAAAATCTCCATGGAAAGACTAGTGGGGCTGTGGGGCCCTAAGGCCATGGGTGACTCCTGACTCCGCACTGGCCTTGGTGGCTGGGGTGGGAAGCAGATCTAGCCAAACAGGGCTGCTCACGACTGGCACGGCTGGCATGTGTCCAGGCTTTTGAATGGTTCTCAGAGTGACCTCTGGGCTCTTGCAAGAGCAGGAGATGTTTTCAGGTGTGCATTAGCGCCGGCCTGTGATGTTTCACTGCGAGTGCATGAATCACTCTCCAGTTCTCCTTCCCTGCGCCTCCTGGGTCCCCCCTGCTTCTCCAGGGACTGCCGAGCCCTCCTTTCCCCAGGCATGCCTGCATTTGCTGCGTGGTCTTTGGGGGACTCTACCATGGGCTGCCCCATGTTTGGTGAGACTGCACTCACTGCCACCCCTAGGCATCCCCGGGGTTCCCCTGAGCTCTCCTGGAGCCTCAGGTTCCCTTCCACAAGGATGGGCATCTGTCATCAGCGCTGTCACCTGTGCCACAGCCCCAGGCATGCAATTCAGAGACCATTCTGCACCTCCAGTGGCAGTGCTCCCAGGGACATGAACCCCGAATGCAGCCCTTGGTCCCTGAAAGACCACGCTGGGCCTCTGACCTCCTCCCCTGGAGCCCACAGAGCGCACAGGCAGAGCAGAGGCCCTTTCATGCTGCAATCCCTTGGGTGCATTGGTGTACTGTTGACCCCAGCTTCAGAAGAAAGACACAAACTTAATGTTTTTCTGGAGGCTAAGTCTGGCGTAAGGCTGCCCATTGCCTTGTCCTGCTTTACTTAGGAAACACATGGAAACACAACCTCACCACCACTCTGTCCCTTCAAAAGTCCAAAGGTGTCTGTGTGTGTGCAGCTGCCACCCTCTCTCCATCCCTATGGATTACGAGCTTAGACAGGAAGCTCCTATGCAGAGAGACATAAAATTTAGTCAAGGGGAAACCTCCTGTGAACTTGCGGAGCACAGAGGAGGGAACTGAACCCCGCTGCATCCCAGGAGCTTCTCCATGGGCATTTGGTGCATGGATTAACTCCCCGTGAAGAGCCCGTGGAGCAGGAGGAAACGAACCAACTTCCTGCTCCTGGGCAGGTGTCCTGTCCTCTTCCGTGGCGGGAGCAGAGGCTTCTGCAGGGGGACATTTCCAGCCCACAGATGATCGTCCCCTGCTGGCACCAGCCGCAGCGCTGGGCTCCAATGTTACCGATGTTATTGAATATTCATTAATCCGCAGCCAATCAGGTGGTGGCGGCGGGGCCTGGGGGCGGGGCAGGTACTGAGCGCCGCTGGCAGGTGGGCGGGGCAGCGGCAGAAGCAGCCAATGAGCGCGCGGCGGGAGGCTGGGGGCGTGGCGGCGCGTGCCGTGGGCGGGGCCAGCGCGTGACGCGGCCGTTGGGCAGCGGCGGCTGCCCCGGGGCCGCAGCGAGGCGCGCGGCGGGCAGCGGCGGCTGCGGGCGGCGCGAGTCCCGCACGACCGATCCCTGCACGATCCCCGTGCGGCCAGAGGCGCTCGGGGCCGCGGGAGGCAGCGGCTGGAGGCGGCCCGAGGCGCGAGGGGGCGGCCGGGGCCCCGCGGCCTCGCAGCCGGAGGCTGGGGCCGTTGCCGGCCGTTGTGGGCAGCGGCCGTTGGGCTGTGCGGGAGCGCGCGGCAGGCGGCGGGGCCCGGGAGCTGCGCGCGGCCGCCATGGGGAAGCGGAGCTCGGCCGGCTGCGTGCCGAGGTGAGCGGCGGCGGGAGCCGCCCCGCGGGTGCCGGTCCCGCTGGGCCCCGCTGGGTGCTGCCGTCCCCCGTGGCACCCCCAGAGCCGCCCCCTTGGGGCCGGGTGCCCCCCTGCGTTGGGTGACAGACACCCCGGGTGCCCCTTCCCCCCAGTGCCTCCTGTGACACGTGTGTGCTCATCAGCACGCTCGCATCCTGCGTGTGCAGGACACGTGTTCTCATGCATATGGTCACGTCACCCGTGTGTGAGACACGTGGGTGCCTGTGGTCACCGTCACGTCACCCGTGTGTGAGACACGCTGGTGCTCGTGCACATGCCCATGACACCTGCTTGCAGCACACACGTGTGCTCGTGCGCACCCTGCCCGGGGTTCCCATCTCTCCTGTTGGGATTATGGGAATGGGCCCAGGCTTCCGGGCCCCCGCTCTGTCCGTTGACTGCCCCCCCATCCTCCCCAGGTTCTTCAGAGCCTTCCTGAAGAGGCTGCGGATTGTGCGCAAAGTGGCCAAGAACCCCGACGCCACCACTGCCGAGCCCCAGGTGAGACCCAAGGGGGTCCCGTGGGTGGTTGAGCCGGGACCGAAGGGTTCCTTCCCCCGGGGGGGACACCAGGGGATCTGGGGGGCTCAAAGAGGTCTGTGGGGAAGGTGCCGAAGGGGCCCCTGGCACTTGAGGTCTGGGGGGTCCCATCGCTGTCGCAGGGCAGAGCTGGCAGGAGGGGGTACCAATGGGATGGATCATCGGGGCTTTTGGTGAGGGTCCCAGAGCACTGCGGGGTCCAAAGGGCACAAGGGTCCTGTCCCGGGGTGCAGGCAGGGGTTGGGAAATGGTTCTGGGGGCTTCCCAAGACGCCCGATGGTGCAAGAGGGGGATTCCGAGGGGCCTGGAGGGGCCCAGGGGTGCCCCAGGCTGCAGGCAGGAGGGTCCCAAGGGGATTCCAAGGGAGCAACATGGGCATCACAAGGAGTTGGGGGGATGGTGTCCCGTGGGTGCCCCAGGGTACCACATGGGGGTTTAAATGTGTCTGGGGAGACCCCAGGGTGCAACAGGGGTGTCCCAAGTGGTCTGGGGTGGGAGTGGGCGTTCGGTGGTTCCCTATGGTGCAACGGGGGGGTCCCAAAGGGTCCGAAGGGACCACGGGTCATCCAGGGTGCACACAGGGGGTCCCAACAGGTCTTGAGGGGCACAGTGGTACCCTAGAGCATGGGCAGGATGGACCCAAGGGGTCTGGGAGCCCCAAGAATGTCCCAGGGTGCAACAGGGGAGCCGCAAAGGGTCTGGGGGGCCCATGGGTGCCTCGGGGTGTAGGCTGGGGTGTCCCAAGGGGTCAGCAGTGTCCAATGGGTACCCCAGTTTATGATACAGGGATTTCAATGGATCTGGGGATCCCATGAGTGTCCCAGGGTCCAACATGGGGGTTCCAAGGGGCCTGGGGTTGCCATGGTGCAACATGGGGATCCCAATGGGTAATGGTGGCCCGGGATGCAGGCAGGGGGATCTCAGTGTGTCTGGGAGGTTCCAAGGATGCCCAGGGTGCAAGAGTGGGTCCCAGTGGGTGTGTGTGGGGCAGGGGGGGGCAGGTCAAGGGTGCCCAGGATGCAGGCAGGGGGTTACGAGGCATCTGTAGCAGAGGGAGGGTTCCAAAGGTGCCCTGTGGTGCAAGAGGGGAATCCCAAGGGGTTTGTTGGGGTCCCATGAGTGCCCCAAGGTGCAAGCAGGGGGTTCTGATGAGTCTCTGGGCGTTCCATGGGTGCCCCAGGGTGCAGCAGGGGAGTCCCACAGGGTCTGGGTGAGCAAGGGAGTCCCAGGGTACCTGGTGGGGGGTCCCAGTGGGTCTGGAGGGCAACAAGGGTGTCTCAGGGTGCCTGGTGGGGGGTCCCAGTGGGTCTGGAGGGCAACAAGGGTGTCTCAGGGTGTAGGCCTGGGGGTGACAAGAGGGCTGCAGGGGGGCAAAGGTGCCTTGTGCTGCACAGGGGGTCCCGAAGGATCTGGTGGAGTCCCCTCGGTGCCCCAGGGTGCAGGCAGTAGGTTGCAAGGTTTTGGGGATCCCCAGAGTGTCCTGTGGTGCCACAGGGGGTCTGAAGGGTTCTGGGGGTCCCATGGAGCCCCAGGGGCAGGTGGGGGTACCAAGAAGTCTGGGCAAGACCAAGGGTTCCCCAAGGTGCAACGGGGGGATCCCAGTGGGTCTGTGGGGTTCCCTGGCTGCCCCAGGGTGCAGGCGGGTCCCAAGGCATCTGGGGCTCCAGTGGTTGCCCTGGGGTGCAGACATGGGTCTGGAGGGGATCCCCTAAGTGCCCTGTGGTGCAGCTGGGGGTTCCAGTGGGTCTGGAGAGCTGCCAGGGGCTCCTGGGGCAGGAGGGAAACTCCATGGAGTGGCTGGGGCTCCAGGGGGAAGGGGGCCCTGCCCCCCCGCACTGCTGGGTGCCTCCTGGTGACACCGAGCCCGGCACAGGGCTCCCCGCGGGTGCTGCGCTCCAAGGAGCTGGAGGGGGCCGTGGGGCCCAGCGCCCCCCCCGTGCCGGAGCTGCAGCTGCAGACGGGGCCCGCGGCCCCGCGAGCCCCCGCACAGGTGCCCCCGTGCGCGTCGCCCCTCGCCCTGCGGCCCCCGGCACCCAGTGCCCCTGGGGCGCTGCCACCGGGACCTGCCACCCTGGGGGTCCCAGCACGAGGAGCCCTCGCTGTGGGGCCACCTGCACCAGGAGCCCTCCCTGCTGGGTCCCAACCAGCTGGACCCGTCACCTTCGGGCCCTCAACACCAGGGCCCCCCACTCAGGGACACGTCCCACCTGGGCACCTCAACCTCGGGCTCCCAACCCCAGGCCCCTTCATCCCCAAAACGTCTGACCATGTGTGTATCGTTATAGAACCCCCACCCACAAGACCCTCCACCCCAGGCCAGTGTCCCAGTGACCATCCACCCGTGGGAACAAGTCCCCAGGATCCCTCAGCCGCCTGCTCTAAACATCAGGCTGCTTCAGGCCCACGGCTAGGCCCAGGGGACCCTTCATCCATGGGACGTCCCCCTCAGTACCACTTCATACATGGACCCCCATTCCCAGGAGCCCATCCACCCCCACCTATGCAACCCATCACCCGTGGGCCCTGGTACCCGGCACCCTTCATTTCTGGACCCCCACCTCCCGGCCCCTTCCCCCATGGGCTCCCAGCTGTCAAACCCTTCTCCCGTGGGTCCTGCTTCCCTAGGTCCTCCTTCCGTAGTGCCCCCGGCCCTGGACCCTTCACCCGTGGGCCCCCGCCCCCAGTAACCATCCCCCGTGGATCCCAGGGCCCGGACCCCACAACCGGTGTTCCTCAACCTGCAGGACCCAATTCTCATGGGTGCAAAACTACAGCACCCATCACCAAGGGTCCCCCCTCATCAGCACCCTTACCCTGTGGGCCCCCGCCTCCCAAATACTTCCCCTGTGGGCCCTGGTTCCCTGACCCCTTCATTCGTAGACCCCCAACTCTCGAACCCGTCGTCCCTGGACCCTTCTTCCCTGCACCTGTCCTCGGAAGGATCCCCTCCCCTGAATCCTTCACCCGAAGGCCCCAACCTGCAGGATGCTTTACCCGAAGACCCTGTTCCCCTCGACCCTTCATTCGTGGACCCCCGCCTCCCGGCCCCTTCCCCCATGGGCTCCCAACTGTCCAACCCTTCTCCCATGGGTCCTGCTTCCCTGGGTCCTCCTTCCATAGTGCCCGCTGCCCTGGACCCTTCACCCGTGGGCCCCCGCCCCCAGTAACCATCCCCCGTGGACCCCAGACCCCAGGGGCCACAACTTGTATTCCCCAACCTACAGGACCCAATTCTCACAGGCGCAAAACTCCCGTACCCATCACTAAGGGTCCCTCCCCATCAGCACCCTTATCCCGTGGGCCTCCACCTCCCAAATACTTCCCCCGTGGGCCCCGTTTCCCTGAACCCATGACCCGTGGTCCCTGGTTCCCTGACCCCTTCATTCGTAGACCCCCAACTCTCGAACCCGTCGTCCCTGGACCCTTCTTCCCTGCACCCGGCCTCGGAAGGGTCCCCTCCCCTGAACCCTTCACCCGTGGGCCTCCACCTCCTGACCCCTTCCCCCATCACCCCCCACCCCCTGAGCACTTTCCCCATGGGCCCCGATCCCCTGCACGCTTCTCCCATAGGGCCCCATCACCTGGACCCTTCCCCCATGGGCTCCCACCTCCACGTCCCTTTATCCATCGACCCCCACCTATGGAGCCCGTCACCCCTGGGCCCGGGTTCCCTGAACCCTTCATTCGTAGACCCCCGCCTCCTGAAGCCTTCACCCCTGGGTCCCGGTTCCCAGAACCCTTCATTCGTAGACCCCCTCCTCCTGAAGCCTTCACCCCTGGGCCCCGGTTCCCAGAACCCTTCATTCATAGACCCCCTCCTCCTGAAGCCTTCACCCCTGGGCCCCGGTTCCCTGAACCCTTCATTCGTAGACCCCCTCCTCCTGAAGCCTTCACCCCTGGGCCCCGGTTCCCAGAACCCTTCATTCATAGACCCCCTCCTCCTGAAGCCTTCACCCCTGGGTCCCGGTTCCCTGAACCCTTCATTCGTAGACCCCCTCCTCCTGAAGCCTTCACCCCTGGGCCCCGGTTCCCTGAACCTTTCCAAAGGGCCCAAACCTCTGGACCCTTCCCCCATTGGCCCCCACCTTGTGGATACAGGACACGAAGACCCCAAGCCCCTCCACCTTTTATTCATAGGACCCCAGGCCCTGAACACTTCATCCATGGGCCCCCATCCCCTGGGTCCTTCATCCGTAGGTCCCCCTACCCTGGGCCCTTCACTCACGGACCTCCACATCCCAAACACTTTTCCCGTGGACCCCCCTTCCCTGGACCCTTTATCCATGGACCCCGCTTCCCTGGACCCTTTATCCATGGACCCCATTTCCCTGGACCTTTTATCCATGGGCCCCGCTTTCCTGGACCCTTTACCCGTGGAGCCCAACCTCGCGGCCCCTTCCCCCATGGGCCCCCACCTCCCGAGCACTTTCCCCGTGGGTCCCAGCTCCCCGGACCCTTCTTCCGTAGGGCCCCGACCCCCTGAACACTTCAGCCAGGGGGTCCCCATCTGCTCGGTTGATCCATAGGCCCTATGAGCCATCCCCCTTGTGCCCCCACCCCCAGGACCGTTGACCCTTGGGTTCCCTTTCCCCAGCCTGATCCTCCCCCCAGCAGCCGCAGGGCCCTGTTGCCAGGACCCCCCACCCCCAGGACACTTCCCTCCCAGCCCCCGTCCAGGACCCCTCCCCCTTGAGCTGCCCCCAGCACCCTTCACCCACAGACTCCGGTGCCCAGGACCCTTCCCCGCCTGGCCCTCACCCCAGCACCCTTCACCCGCACAGCTCCTGCCCCCAGCGCCCCTCGCTCCCCGCAACAGCCCCCGATCCCTCCTGCCACAGGCACCCGGGACCCTCCAGCCGCCCTTCCCCTGGCCCCTTCACCCACAGCAGCCTCCCCCGTGCAGCCTGGATGCCCAGAGCTCGTGCCCGAGCCCCTGCAGCCTTCAGGACAGGGGTGCCCACATTGTCCCTGCGGGGCCGTGTGTCCCGAGTGCCCTGCACCCCTGGGTGCCCACGTGCCGGCGGGTGCTGCCGGCTGCCCCAGCGCGTGCGCCCCTCGGGTGCCCTCAGGCAGGTGCCCCGGTGCCTGGGTGCTGGGGTGCGTGTGGGTGCCGGGACACCTGGGTGCGTGGGGGTGCCTGTCCCCAGTGTGCCTGCAGGCCGGTACCTGCAAGCCTGGGCCCTTGGGTTCATGCGGGCGCCCGGACGCCTGGGCCCTCGGGTGCGTGTGGGCGCCTGCTGGGGGGCACCCCGATGCCAGGGTCCTCGGGTGCCTGCGGGTGTCCAGAGCGAGCAGCGAGCTCACAGACACCCAGGTCTGTGGTGCATGCGGGAGGCCGGAGGCGAGCGTGGAGCTCCTGGGTGCCCAGCGCCCAAGGTTTGCAGGTGCTCACGCAGAACGTGGCAGTGCCCCTCACCGAGCTTCGGATGAAGTGTCAAGCGGCGCATGGACAACAAGGACAAGAGCAGGATGCCAGGTGAGGCCCCCGAGGCACCCACGGGTGCCCCAAGTCCCTGCTAACACCGCTGGAGTCAGAGGGGAAGAGCAAGGAATGGGGACGGCCAAGGGCACGGGGCAGCTCCCCCAGCAGGGGCAGCACCCGTCGAAAAGGGGCACGGGAGCATCCCCAGGGTGGGCAGCCCAGCCAGGTGCTCACCCATGGGTGCCCCCAGATGACTCTGCTGACATGGACAACCGTTCAGAGGAGGAGAGCATCTACTTGGAGCAGGAGGGCAGCGACGATGCTCTGCACGGCAGGTGGGTGCTTGATGGGTGTCCCACTGCCTGCACGGCACCCACAGGTGCCCCCGATGGTGCCACCCTGTCACACTGTTCCCCAGGACCTTTTCTACAAGCAAGAGGAGCTGCAGGAAGTGAAGAAGAGGAGGAGGACGCTCCCAGGCTCTGCTTGGACCCAGGTGAGCAGGTGCCTCTCCAGGGTGGAGGTGAAAGGGTGCCCGGGGGGTTCCTGCTGCAGCCTTGGGTGTTGTGGGTGCCGTAGGAAGAGCTGGGGGCAGTACCCAGGATGCTCCCCCACGTGCCAGGGTGCCAGGTCCTAGAGTTGTCCCCAGGATGTCCCCAGCGGCCCCCAACCTTTCCCAGACCCTGCCCAGCATTGGCGTGCCCCAAGCTACATTTTCAGCGAATATTGGGGTGTCCCAGTTCCTCCCCAGGATTGCAGTGCCTCCAAATCCCTTCACCCCCAATACTGAGGTGCCCCAATCCCTTCACATCTAATATTGGGTGCCCTAGGACCCCCAGCACCTTTTAATATGGATATTGGGATGCTCATCTCCCCCCCAATATGAGGTTCCCCTTTATCCAACATTCTGGGGTACCCCAGACTCCCCTCACTATTGAGGTGCCTCCCATCTGCCTCCCGCCAGTACTGGGGTGCCCCAGGATCTTCTAAGTGCTGGGCTGCCCTCTAATGCCTTCCTCCCATATTGGGGTAGCTCAGACTCCCCCAGTATCGGGGTTCCCCCAGCTCCCTTTAAGCCAATAGAAGGGTGAGACCCTCCCATAATGGAGTTCCCCAGGTTCCATCTCCTGATATGGGAGGGAATTGCCCCACTTTCCACTCAGGTTTGGGTTGCTCCCAAATCCCTTCATCCACAATTTTGGGCTACCCTGGGCCACCTCTGTAATGGGATGCCACCAGAAACCTTCATCCCTAATAGTAGGAGTCCCCAGAGACCCCAATATTGTTGCCAGTCCCCCCCAGTCCTGGTGGTTCCCTCAAGTCTTTTCACCCCTGTCCTGGGTTACCGCAGAGCCCTCCAGTTTGGAGGGTGCCCCCAGGTCCCTTTCCCCTCAGTTGTGGGGTGCCACAGCCCCCCCAGCATTGGTGATCCCCCCCCACTCTGTACACCCCTAGTGTTAGGGTGTCCCCAACTTCTGCCAGGCTCCTCCTAATATGGATCTGCCCCCTGCTCCATTTACACTGGATATTGGGGTGTCCCAGAGCCCTCCCCAGTATTGGGGGTGCCCCAGACTCCCTTCAGCCCAGGTATTGTTGGGCCCCAGCTACTTGCACGGCCAATACTGAGGTGCCCCCGACATCTCCCAGACCCCTCCCTGTAGTGCAGGTGCCCACAGCTCCTTTCACCCAAAATACTGGGGTGCCCCAGATCTCCCCAACATTGGGGTGCCCAAAGCACCCCTGGCTGCCAGTATTGGGTTCCCCTGGAATCCCCCAGTATTGGGGATGCTCCCAGCTGCCTTCACTCAAAAGTTGGGGTGCCCTGACCCCTTTGCCAAGTATGTGGGTGCCCCAAATTCCCCCACACACACATATTGGAGTCGCTCCTAGTTTTTTGAGACCCTACCCAATATTTCTCCCTCAAAACAAACAAACAAACAATATTGGGGTGCCCTAGAGAATTTCACCCATAATATTGGAGTATTCTGGACTCACCACCCCAGGTTTGGGTGCCCCCAGCTCCCTTTTCTCCCCAAATGGGGATGCGTAATTTCCCCCCCATATTGGGGTGCCCCAACTGACTGCCCTAACCCCCACAATGACCTTTCCCTGCACAGGCTGCAGGAGGAGGACCATAAAAAGCTCATGGATTCTGGAGGAATCCCCGAAAAGTTGAAGACTCAAGTAAAAAGCAGCCAAGAGGAGCTGACATCAGTCAGGTAAGGGGCAAGCTGGGATGGAGGGTGCCAGGCAACCGAGGCTGGGGTTTGGGGTAGAGGGGGGGATATGGGTTGAGTTGGGGTCCTTGGCTCCTGAGGTGTGGGGACATTGGGGTTGCAGGAGAAATTTGGGGCCCCTAAAGTGGGATTTGGGGTCCCCGAGTGGATGAGGGATTTTTGGAGTGCAGGAGAAAGGGAGGAAACTGGGTTCCCAAGAGGGCTTGGGCGTCCCTGTCGAGGAAGCAAGAAGGGATCTGTGGGGTTGGGGGGATTTTGCATCTCAGGACAGGGGTCATCTCAGGCCCCTGCATGTCCTGAGTGGTGCCCTCGTTGCCCCAGAGCTGCCAGCGCAGGACAGAGGTGCTCCGGGCGGTGGAGGTGGTGGTGGTGGGTGCACAGGGGGGCACAGCCCCCTGTTGCCTTGTTTCCTGCGGCGGCTGCTGCTGGGCACCTGCCGTGCCGAGTGGCCGGGCTGTCTGCGCTGCCTCCTCGTGCTGCAGGTGCGTCACCTTGGTCAGGGACAGTGCAGGGACGCGGAGGGACACAAGGCATTGGGGGCCATGGGATATGGGGTGGACACCTGGGGTATGAGGAACACATGGGAGATTGGGCACAGTTGGGATCAGGGACACAGGGGGCATGTGGGATTAGGGATACAGAGGGCAGGGGAGGGAAACATAGAGAACCGAGGACATGCGTGGCATGAAGAGTGCAGGACATTAGGAACACATCAGGACCTTGAGGGGACAAGGGCCTAGAAGGCACACAAGCCTTTGGGGACACATAGGGCATTGGAGAAACATGGAGAACAGGAGGAGACATAGGAGATCTGGGAACATGCAGGGCATTGAGAGACACAAGAGCTAATGGAGAGTACGGGACATAAGAGGACACAAGACACGTGTGGACACATGGAGCATTGTCAGGACAGAGGCCATGATGGGATGTACAGAGCATTGGGGATATGGAGGACATGAGGCACAGAGCATATTAGGGATACATAGGGAATTGGGAGAATTTGGGTCATAAGGAACACATTGAGACGCTGGGTGCACAAGGATGATGTGGGGCACATGGGCCATCAGGGGGACAGAACATCAGGGGTTCACAGGATATTTGGGGCCAAACGGAGCTTGGGAACACATTTGCCACCAGGTACATAGCATATTAGGGACACCCAGGGCATGGGCAGACACATGGGAAATCAGGGGGACACAGGACATCAGGGGACAGCCAGAGCATGAGGGACATCTGGAGCGTTAGGGACACAGGACATTAGGGACACATGGGAGATAGGGGGGACATGGGGCACTGGGGACGCATGGAGTATCAGCGACATGTGGGACATTGGTGTGCCACAGAGATCATCGGGGGACATATGAAGCATTGGGTGGACATCGGGTGCATCAAGGAGACACGGCAAGTTAGAGACATGCAGGACGTTCAGTAACTTGCCAGGGGAAGGGGACAGGCCAGGGATGCAGGACGTCACAGCAGGGATTGGGGCAGTGGGTCTGTAACAAGACAGGGACAGCCCAAGTTTCCCCGGTCCCAGCCATGGGCACTATCGTGGTCCCTGGGGTGGTGACACCAGTGTGGGCACAGTGTGGGGACACCCTGGGGGCCACCAGCACTGGCTTCCTGGTTGTCCTCGTCCCTTTCGGTGCCCCCATGGTTACTGAGCATGTTGGGGCCCCCACAGGGCTCCCGCCAGGTGCTCCCTGAGCAGCTCAAGCCGCTCTGGGTGTGAGACAGCCCTTCCCGAGAGCATCCTGTGGTAGAGACGGCCGAGCGGCAGGGCCAGGTGAGCGTCGGGGCAGCCCTGGGTCCTGCTGGGAGCGGGGGGACACGGGGACCCTGCCGGGCACGTGCTGACCCCTCTGCACAACCACCCCTGTCTGTCCCCAGCTTGTTGGGGACCTGCTGCAGGAGCAGAAGAAGCCGCTGGTGGCTGCTGTCCAGCTGCAGGCCGAGCTCTCGGACGTCCTCACCCGCATCCAGCACCAGTGAGTGTCACCGCTGGGTCCCCAGGATTACTCCAGTCACCCTCAGTAGTTTCCATGTCTCCTCTGTGCCAGGCCTGGGGTACCCATGCTGCCCATGTCCCCTCCATGTCATCGTTGGGGTACTCATGGTCCCCAGGTCCCCCCTGTGCCATGTTTTGGGTGCCCATGGTCCCCATGGCCCCACTGGGTGACCCCACCCACCCCAACATGCCCCAACGCTCCACGGGATCCCCAGTGGGTCCCCCCCAACCTGGTACCCCCCCACACACAGTGGGAGCCACTTTGGGTGCCCACTCCCAACCCAACATGAGAACCGCTGGGTTCCCCCGTGACCCTGCTCTGGGCCCAAAGGGGACCCCAAGCGTCCCCTGCGTGTCCTGAGTGGTGCCCTCATTGCCCCAGAGCTGCCAGCGCAGGACAGAGGTGCTCCAGGCGGTGGAGGTGGTGGTGGTGGGTGCACAGGGGGGCACAGCCCCCTGTTGCCTTGTTTCCTGCGGCGGCTGCTGCTGGGCACCCGCCGTGCCGAGTGGCCAGGCTGTCTGCGCTGCCTCCTCGTTCTGCAGGTGCGTCACCTTGGTCGGGGACAGTGCAGGGACGCGGGGTGGCACAAGGCATTGGGGGCCACGGGATATTGGGTGGACACCTGGGGCATGAGGGACACATGGGAGATTGGGCACAGATGGGATGAGGGACACAGGGGGCATGTGGGATTAGGGATACAGAAGGCAGGGGAGGGAAACATAGAGAACCGAGGACATGCGTGGCATGAAGAACGCAGGACATTAGGAACACAGCAGGACCTCGAGGGGCCAAGGGCATAGAAGGCACACAAGACTTTGGGGACACATGGGGCATTGGAGAAACATGGGGAATCAGAGGGGTTACAGGAGATCAGGGAACATGCAGGGCATTGAGTGCAAAGAAGTCCTTGGGGAGACATGGGGCACTGGAGACACATGGAGTATCAGAGCACACCTCTGAGGGGTCACAGAGGACATCGGGGGGCATATGGAGCACTGGGTGGACATATGATGCATAAGGGACACAGGATATTAAGGACACATAGGACATTGAGGGGCCTGCCAGAGGAAGGGGACAGCCCAGGGATGCAGGACGTCACAGCAGGGATGGGGGCAGCAGGGCAGTGATAAGACAGGGATAGGCAGAGTTTCCCCTGTCCCTGCCGTGGGCACTATGGTGGTCCGTGGGGTGGTGACACCAGTGTGGGCACATTGTGGGGACACCCTGGGAGCCCCCAGCACTGGCTTCCCGGTTGTCCTCACCTCCCTGGGTGCCCCCGAGGGTGCTGAGCGTGTTGGGGCCCCCACAGGGCTCCCGCCAGGTGCTCCCTGAGCAGCTCAAGCAGCTCTGGGTGCGAGACAGCCCTTCCCGAGAGCATCGTTGTGGTAGAGACGGCTGAGCGGCAGGGCCAGGTGAGCGTCGGGGCAGCCCCGGGTCCTGCTGGGAGCGGGGGGGACACGGGGACCCTGCCAGGCACGTGCTGACACCTCTGCACAACCACCCCTGTCTGTCCCCAGCTTGTTGGGGACCTGCTGTAGGAGCAGAAGAAGCCACTGGTGGCTGCTGTCAAGCTGCAGGCCGAGCTCTCGGACGTCCTCACCCGCATCCAGCACCAGTGAGTGTCACCGCTGGGTCCCCAGGATTACTCCAGTCACCCTCAGTAGTTTCCATGTCTCCTCTGTGCCAGGCCTGGGGTACCCATGTTGCCCATGTCCCCTCCATGTCATCGTTGGGGTACTCATGGTCCCCAGGTCCCCCCTGTGCCATGTTTTGGGTGCCCATGGTCCCCATGACCCCATTGGGTGACCCCACCCATCCCAACATGCCCCAACGCTCCACGGGATTCCCAGTGGGTCCCCCCCAACCTGGTACCCCCCCACACACAGTGGGAGCCACTTTGGGTGCCCACTCCCAACCCAACATGAGAACTGCTGGGTTCCCCCGCGACCCTGCTCTGGGTCCAAAGGGGACCCCAAGCGTCCCCTGCGTGTCCTAAGTGGTGCCCTCGTTGCCCCAGAGCTGCCAGCGCAGGACAGAGGTGCTCCAGGCGGTGGAGGTGGTGGTGGTGGGTGCACAGGGGGGCACAGCCCCCTGTTGCCTTGTTTCCTGCGGCGGCTGCTGCTGGGCACCCGCCGTGCCGAGTGGCCGGGCTGTCTGTGCTGCCTCCTCGTGCTGCAGGTGCGTCACCTTGGTTGGGGACAGTGCAGGGACGCACGGGGACACAAGGCATTGGGGGCCACGGGATATTGGGTGGACACCTGGGGCATGAGGGACACATGGGAGATTGGGCACAGATGGGATCAGGGACACAGGGGGCATGTGGGATTAGGGATACAGAGGACAGGGGAGGGAAACAGAGAACCGAGGACATGCGTGGCATGAAGAACGCAGGACATTAGGAACACAGCAGGACCTTGAGGGGACAGGGGCATAGAATTCACATAAGACTTTGGGCGTGGGAATATATAGGATAAAAGGTTCATGAAGGGAACCTGTTGAAGATTGCAAAACTAGGACTGAGGAACTGCTGGTGAAGCAGAGGAGATCCAGGATTGGTCACTGGGATGCTGACGCTCCAGGATTGGTGGGTTAAGATGTGCGAAGGTTATATAAATACCCAACCCTGTTTGGGTATTTATACCAACCCTTCAGCCTTTGGCTGAAGACCATTGGCCCATCAATTACTCTACAGTGCTTATAACCTACTTTCCAAAGGAACTTCGTAGCATACGACAGTTTTCCTCTACCTGAATTCGTGACACTTCAGAGGATCCTCACCTCCCTCAGCCTCACAAACCTCAGCTTCTTCTGACAATGATGATTCTATAAAATGAAATAAAATGGCAGAAAGTGATGTTTCACCTGTTTATAACTCCAGAAAGCAGTTTCAAGTGTCTTTTCTCAATGCATAGTACAAGGGAAACACACACAGTAGGTTTTTTCAGGACACAAAGTGACAAGAGGGTAAGAGTACCATGTTGGGTTTATGACTTTTCTTTGAAGGATATGTACATATATCTTTTTATACTTCTCAGTGGAGACCTTTAAATTAAAATCAGTAAGTTTGGATATGGAAATAACAAAACTTAAAGGTTAAGTTTTTGATAAAACAGTGCAATGAAAGAAAGAAGTCATTATAAACTAAACTACAAGTAGAAACAGATTTATAAAAAGTAGACCTTCTGAAGTGACCCTTTAGCAGCCCGTTTGTAATGGGGCATTGACAGAAATGGCAATGAGCAACTGAAGTGGCAAAGAAATGCAATGTACACAGGTTACATGCATGCAATAAATACAGCAAAATGCACTTGCAGAAGAAATTTAAATCAAAGTTGAGTGTGTGTGTGTATATAAATATATTGAAGAAATTGTATCTCATTTATATGCAATCATTTAGCCCTGGAGAGTACCTGTGCACATAACCTACTTTCCAAAGGAGCTTGGTAGCATATGACAGTTTTCCTCTGCCTGAGGCCGTAACGCTTCCGAGGATCCTCCCCTTCCTCAGCATCATGAACATCAGCTGCTTCTGACGATGATGATGATTCTGTAACTACAGCAGGAGGATACACTTCAGAGGAGCTCTCATGCACATCTCCCTTCCTGAAAATTCTTGCTGTGCTGCACAAAACCAGGAAAACTGCCCCACTATTGCTGTAGCAAGAGCACTGTTTCCCATGCTGAATAATACTGCCCGTTTACTTGACTTCCCACCTGTCTGTGGCATCTCTGTCTTTTATTTGTGTTTGGTCATGAGCATGTTGTGAATGTGTTCCTTTATTTTTCTGAGCATCTGCCCTGAGCTCAGCCCAGCCCAGCCCTGACATCCATCCCTCTGGCTTGTAACCCCGATGGCAATAGAGAATTATGCACACATGGAAATTATCCAGTAGTTAGCTCACTTCTGTGAGCAGTAAAGATAATTTAAAGCCAGAATTAACCTATCACCTGAGTTGCATAAGCTTTTTCAGCAGCTTCATTCTTCTTGGAAGCATACATCAAGTTTCCCTGCTTAAAAGAACCAAGAAAATCAGTCACAAATATGCAGAGCACCTGACATGCACGTACTTTGTGCCTGTATAGAAACTTTATCAAGGCACTGCATATACACAAAAGATCCAATTTTTCTGCTCTACTTGAAAAAAAAAGGAATTTGGACCTAAGCAGGAAGCTACGAAGGCAACTTTCTAGCCTGTTCACAAAATGAAGTGTTCAGCATCCCAAACGAAGAATTCCAGTTACCAGCAAAAGGAGGCAATAAGGATTGCTGTGTGCTTCAACAGCAGCTCCTCCAGGGGCACAAGACTACTTAAGATGACGTGCAATGCAGGCACAGCAACAAATACACAGAAAGCAGCCACCAGGAAATGTGGTTTAGAAATTAGAAGGCTTCAAAACCCTAAAAAGGTAACTCTGGAAGTGGCTTTTAATCAGTGAATATTCTAAAATGGGCTTTAAGTCGACTTAAGAAAATGCTTACATGCTACATTTGCCTTTCACAGCTGATTAAACTACACGATACAGGACATTCTTTGTAAAGTGAGGAGATTTTAAGAAAAAAATACAGGTCATGAGGAATCAAAGTCTGAGTCACGTCACACTGACAAACACACGGAGGCATTCTACAGTGCATGTTATAGGCTGTAACTTAACTGAGCTTTCCAAACTATTTTTTTTCCCCCCATGATCAGAAACTTAACTTGGGAACGAAGGCTGAAAGGACAGACAGCTTGGATGTGCCTATGTGATGAGAGGCATCGGGCAGTCTGTTTGCCTCTTTAATCCCCAGTCACAATTTTCAGTAAGTTTTGAAGCGAATACCCAAGTCCTAGTAAGTCTGTAAACAGTTTGTCCATTCAAAAAATCGCTAAAAAGCAATTCAGGAAGCATGGTGTAAGATGTATATGGTGGCATTTCAGTGCAGCTTCACATTTTCTAAAGATGAAATTTCCACCACCCTTGAAGAATGCTTGTGGGAATACTTGTGTTATGAATGAAGTTCTTATTCCACTGCTATAAAATTGATCTTACTAGTGTTTATTTACATAGGAAGGTTCTTATAATGCATTCACTTTTAATATCCTTCCCTTTCAGTTTTTGCATTGTAACAAAAATTTACTCAGCTCTGTAATTTTGTTCCAAGTTAAACCACTGAAAATCAGTGAAACCTGCCAAACTCCCACGTTTCATTTAACTACCTAGTCTCACAACAGCTTCAGCTGACTTTGGCCAGTGAATTCCAAACTTTGGGAGCTAAGTGCAATAGAAGGGCAAGGGTTGACCAAGTGCGACCCTCATCTAGAAGCCAGCCTCAACGGAGATCCTGGAGATCCTTCGGGGTTGCTGTTACTCACCTTCTTCCGCTTCCTCATTGCTTTTGTCCTCATCTGCTGTCAGGTCTGGGGATTGCGTCCATAAAGAAAGAGGATGGGGAGAGAAGGGAGAAAAGAATCTCTGCATTAGTTTGTCAAGAGTAGTTTATCACTGCAAATGCGCTAGCGTGCAGATAAGATCTCAGGAATCAATAGAAAGAGGGATCCCAAGACAGGTCGGGAAAGAGGTAGGAGTTTTATAAGAGCAGAAGATCTTCTCTGGAAAAGTCAAGGTCATTGCACTTCTAGGGTGCTGACATGAAAGTTAATGTAATCATGGTTCCTTTGTAGAGTTTTAGCTGCAGATTTAGCACAGCACCATTCACTGTATATGCTATTACACTTCCTTTTTAAAGGTATTAATTGACCAGACATAGGAAACATAGGAATATATTTCCTGGAAAAGTTAAATTCCCTGTCTAATGAAAAGGATGGAAGCACATCTGTGGACGATGACACATCTGAAGGTGGTGGAATCATTTCTCCAGCTGACATTGAATTGTCTTCATTGAACTAATGTCTTGAAGAAGGTTCCTAAGAAAAGAAGGAAATTCAAATTCTATCCGGAACTGCGGAGACCCAGGGTCTGAGCCGTCCAAAGCCGAGTGTCCAAGGCCAGAGCACAGGGACCCAGAGTGCACATCTGTTTGATCTAGAGGTATATACACATATACACACATAGACACATTGTCTGGATGCATGAAAACCTGCTTGGCTTCAAACAGAGCCAGGGAAAAAACTTCAGCACCTCCATAAGGCCACCAGGTTCCACCACTCCTGACAAACTTCCAAACAAGGAGCAACATTTAAAGGAGGGGTTTATTTATCAACCCACAGCCAATCGAAGCAACTAAAAACCCTCTAGTTCTGCTGTATGAACCACGCAAGCTGGTGATTACCAAGGTTTTGCCCTTAGGTTGTTAAAGAAGAAGAAGAAAAAAAAAAACTTTAACCATTTTGGGCTATGCAAATGGGTGACATAATTAAGTACAAAGTAAACGATTTCTATGTGCTGCTAGAACTAACTAATAATTTATGTTCGATAGGTCTAGTACCCATGGGTAGTCTTCATATACTCCTAGACTCCCACAGACCCAGCAACCCAGCATTTATTCTCCGGACCCAGTCCCAGCCAGCGGTGGTACAGATCTATGGAGAGTTAGCTGGGGCTTTCCACCCTCTTCCTTCAACCGAGAAGTCCAGATTTCTGGGCTCCTGGAAATCTTAACTCTGGTATGATGAGTCCATCCATGCTCAGCTGTCTTGATTGATGTTTCTGTGGTTAGTAATACCTGATCAGGTCCACGCCACTTTGCCAGCAGCAGTGCTTCTTTCCATGCTTTGACCAAGACTCAATCCCCTGGTTGGATATCAAGGACTGCAAAATCCAAGGGGAAGGTCTGTGCGAGCTGGCCTTCTGTCAGAGAGACTTCACAAGAGAAAGTATTCTGGCCACAGATTGCTTTAAATATATATCACTTATCTCTACCTCCCTGCCAGGTTGGGTGTTAGCAGTGTAGGAAATCCCAAACATGATTTCAAAGGGGGACAGTTGAATGTCTCCCCTAGGTTTTGCTCTTCTTTTTGCTAAAGCTAATGGTAGAAGTCGTGTCCACAGCATCTTAGTTTCTAACACCAATTTCAAAAGATGCTTTTTAATGTTCCCATTCATCCTTTCCACTCTACCCGAGCTCTGGGGATGCCAAGGGGTGTGCAAGTCCCACTGAATCCCCAGGGCAGTCATGACACCTTGAAGGACCTTTCCTATAAAATGAGTGCCTCTGAATCTACTGCCTCTACCAACCCCTATCTTGGCCTCTGTGGGCATTCCCTCCTCCAATGTCCTTCCTCTCTGCTGAGGGCAGGCTAAACTGCATTTTGGCCTGCCTGTGTGTGCTCATCCTCCCATAACTGACAAGCTTTTTGCAAGATTATCCTCTTTCCCTGGCATCCAAAAAGGATTCCTAAAAGAAAATCCCAAACCTGCCAAGTATAATCTGCATTTCTTAGATATTCAGTTATCATTTTCCCAATTCCTATAGGATCCTCTAAATAAGGGGGTAGTTCTTTCTTTAATCCCCTTCTATCTTGGGTGGTCAGTGGCACGATTACAAATCCAAATCCAAACCATGCCCCCGCCGATCCTGGCCTCGCAGTGGAACCTGCTATTTGGCTTTGGGGCTTTTGGCACCTTGTACTACTGGCTTCCTTTTCTTGTTTTGAAAGGGACAAAATGTCCCATTCCTCCTCCTCTTCACTGTCACTAGAAGCAGGAGGTGCAGAGGGGACAGGAGCTGTGTGTTGCAGTTCAAACGGCGCGGCAACCTGGTTCAGGAACGGCACGGCGACCACCCCCAGGCCACTCGGACCATCAGCTCGCTGACACCAATGTGGTGGACGGCAAATGGCGTTTATTGATGGGTAGCAAGGTGTTATATAGCTAAGGTTTACAATGTCACATCCGTCTGCTTACATCATAAACTAAACACTATTGGCTATTAGGGGCCCTATCTTTCCGTACAGCGCGATATCTTACGGCCGCCAGACCCTAACTATCTGCAACAACTTCCCCCCTCCCTATGCATAACAAAACTAGCTAAAATACAACTATCTTATTCTTACTTATTCTTATTACTATCTTATTCTCTTCTTATAGTTATACCAATCTTAAAAGTATATATCATAAACTTGACATAAAACATAAGGCACAAGGAAGAAGGCGCGTAGAAGGTAGGGGATGACAGGTAATACCAGGGTGTAGGAATAGGGTGTACCTTGGGATAACTTGGGGGTAATACTGAGTGGATATATTCTTAAAGCCGTTGTCGGTGTTCTACTAACATGATGTTAACCTTCTCTAGCCGATTCTTGACAAACGGCATGAGCTTATTCAATATACAGGGTCCAAAGATTAGCGTCATCATGATCATTGTGATCGGCCCTATCAAGGTGGATATCAGGGTGGTTAACCACGGCGAACCGGTGAACAAGTTTTCGTACCAGCTGCGTTTGGAACAGGGTTCAATGGGTGCTGGTTGGCAAGGCATGGCACTGAAAACTGGTGGCCCTGTAGTTATTTTTGTACTAATTGCTCGAGATTGTTCGATCTGTTCAAGTACCCATTTAAAGGGCTGGTGTGACTCTACCTGTCCTATAGTGACAAGCTGCAAAATTAAGATAACGCAAAGGCATCGCGGCCCCCTCTTGTGGAGGCTGTTTTGTTGTTTTCTGCATTCGGTCAGCGTGGAACTCACGGGCTCGGGCGGGACACTTGTCACCGGGGTGTACGGGTTACGGGGGTGTCCAATGATCCGGTCCTGTGAACAGAAACTCACAATTTTCATTAGTTTTATTTTGAAGGTAACAGCCACCTGAATTGGGGTCAGATGCTCTTCCTTTGCAACATGCTTAATCATGTCTGCCCCGGCCGGTTTTTCTTTAATTCGGATGTTTACCTTCTTTTTCTCCTTCCTTAAGTTTGAATCAGTTGTGAGCCGCTCGTCCTGACTAGTGTCTGATCCGGAGCCGGAACTCGACTGACTGGTCACTTCCGGGCTCCGGTACCTTTTCGTTGGGCTCCGGCCCCGCCTACTTCCGTCCCGCCTACTTCCGTTCCGGGCGGGCTGTTCCCCCCTTCTTGGCTCGCCCCGCCTTCCACCCGCAGAGGCGCCTTTTGTGAAATGGCCGCTCTGATCGGTCCTCAGCGCCTCGCTCGGGCCTCCCTCACCTGTCCGGTCACCCCATTGGTTCTGGGCCCCTCGCTCGGGCCTCCCTCACCTGTCCGGTCACCCCCATTGGTTCTCGGCCCCTCGCTCGGGCCTCCCTCCCCTGTCCGGTCACCCCCATTGGTTCTCGGCCCCTCGCTCGGGCCGGGGGCACCCTCGCCCGGCCCTTCCCCTTGTGGCTCGGCGCCATGTTGAGGGGCATAGGGTGGTGGCCTGGCCCAGACGTCCCCAAGCTCTGACTTCTTTTCAATGTTCCTAGCTTCCCCGGCTAGCTCGCTCCAAACAGATTTTGGCTGTTTCTGCTCCTCTGTAAGCGGGACGGGGTTCAGGGATGGAGGGGATGTGTCGCTCTCTTGCAAATCTTTAGGGTCAGCAGAATCACCATCATCTGGGGGGTGCAAAGTCTGTGCGGCTGCCCCGACTCCCATTTTCGGGGTGGCCAACAAACAGTCCCTTACCGCTACCCAGGTCTCCTGCTCTTTTATAGCTTTCTGCAGGGCTTGTACAGCTTTTCCCCAAGCCTTAAGGTTTTTCCCACAACCCGAAGACATCATCTCCTCGGCTAACGCCTTAGTACATTTGTCCCACACTTTAGGGACACACTTCAGGGACTTCAGAATATCCACCGGCTGGTCTATAACCTTAATTTTCAAAAGCCTCGCAACAGTGAGAGTAAAATCTTTTGGCTTACAATCAATCCCCCAATATTTATGTAATTGCGATACGACCTTCACAAGGGCTTCCATCCTCCTTGTTCCTCCGGGAACGTCCTTCCCACCGGGCTGGTCCAGCCGCTCCGGCCGCCGTTCACCCGTCCAGGCGATGATTCCCGGGTTTCGGCACCACTTGTTGCCGTTCAAGCGGCGCGGCGACCTGGTTCAGGAACGGCACGGCGACCACCCCCAGGCCGCTCGGGCCATCAGCTCGCTGACACCAATGTGGTGGACGGCAAATGGCGTTTATTGAGGGGTAACAAGGTGTTATATAGCTAAGGTTTACAACGTCACATCCATCTGCTTACATCATAAACTAAACGCTATTGGCTATTAGGGGCCCTATCTTTCCGTACAGTGCGATATCTTCCAGCTGCTGGACCCTAACTATCTGCAACACCCTCCCTTGCCCCTAGGGGCTGGAATCTTAGGGCTACACACACACCTCTGCAATGGGGATGATTTCTGTGCTTGACCTCACTTGGAAACACGACACAAAACTTAAACAATGATACAGGAATATATATTTAAACAATAACAATAAAAAAATTATAATAAACACTAACAACAACAACAATAAAAACAATATCAATAACACTAACAACAATAATATCAACAATAAGAAATATTACTATAAAAGTCTCCAAAGAAAACTCCAAATAAGACGTTATGGCCGGAGTCCTTGTGCTCATCTCTTCCTGGCAGCAGCCAGGGTGACGGGGAGCTTGGCCTGCAAGGGAAAAGGAGGCGTGAGCAGGGCCGAGGAGCATCTCGGGGGCTCCCGTGGAGCAGAGGCTCTTTGGCGGCTGCGCGGGCTCTTTGGCAGCAGCGCTGCCGTCATTGGTGCCCTGGCAGAGGCTCGGCGTGGCCAGCGCAGCCCAGAGGCCGGCAGAGGGGCTGAGGCAGCAGGTGCCCAGGCCTTGGGCGCTCCTGCGCCCTGTGCAGCTCTGCCCCGGCGCCGCGGCCCGCCAGAGCGCCCGCACACCTGGGCCAGGCTCCCGCGCGGCTGCTCCCCAAAGGCAGCGCGGAGCAGCGCCAAGGGGCCGGGCACAGCCCCAGCTCTGCCCGTGCAGCCGGCAGCAGGGGCCATACCTGGGGGCTGCAGCCGGAGCTCTCCCACTCCATGGGCTCCTCCTGGCTGCAGCCGACCAGGCCGCTGCTCCCCATCATCTGGAAGAGAGCAGGAGACCTTGGAGGGGACAGTGCGTGGGGAGGAGGAAGGATAAGGGAATCCTCTGGCTGCAAGGACTTTACCTGGCTGCTGCTTTAACTGAGCCACTCCATGGGCTCAGGCTGGTTCCCAGAGCTCCCATTTGTGCATGGAGCCTGCAAGAGAGCAAGAGGCGTTTGCAGGGCAGGTCCCAGAGCTGGCGGTCCCTGGTCCCAGGACCTCTCCTCCTGATTTGGGAAACAGGAAAGTGGGAAGGGGCCAGGCCCAGCCCCAGCTCTCCCCATGCTGCCAGAAGCAGGGGCAATACCTGGATGTTGTAGCTGGAGCTCTCCCACACCATAGGGACCTCCTCGCAACTGCAGCTGTCCGGGCCTTTGGTTCCCAGAGTCTGGGAGAGAGCAGGAGAGCTTGTGGGGACGGTCACGGTGGCAGCGAGGGCTCTGTGCGCGGGCCCTCGTGTCCCCTGCGTGCGCAGGGCAGGCGGTGCACAGAGCCAGGGCGCCAGGCTCAGGCAGCAGCCCCCGAGGCCTTGGCCGCTCCTGGCCCTGGCGCTGCTCTGCCCCAGCACCCAGGCCTGCCAGAGCTCCCTGCCACCTCTGCCACCAGCCCTGCGGCTGCTCTCGCAGAGCCAAGCGCCAGCCATCCCCACACAGCCTCTGTCTGCACGCACAGTACCTGCATTGAGCTCTCCCACTCCATCTCTTCAACTTCATCTTTTTCCATTTTTTCTCACTCACCTGAGTCTGCAACAGAGTGGAATTATTTACATTTGCAGCCATGAGCACCAAGTGTCGCGCGGTGGCTTTGGGGCCTCCCCTGGGAGGCATCGCGCAGGCTGCCCTGCAGCCCCGCAGCTCCCCTGCATCTCATGGGCACCACGGGTGGCCCCTGGTGCTGCGCGGCCCTGCTGCTCACCTGGCCTTGCTGCTGCGTGGCCAGCACTGGGGCCACTGTGATGCGCAGCGCTGGGAAGCATCCGTGTTCCTGTGGTGATAACTGCCCCTTTGGGATGTTCCACTGCTCCGTGGGGGGAGGAGGGCCAGGGGGGCCGCCGTGAGGAAGGGTCTGCATGTGCTGGACTCCCCCTGGCACTGCTGAGCCTGGCGGCAGAGAGCAGTGCGTGGCCTTGGGCTTGCTGGGTGCCAAGGAGGTCTCCTCACGCAGACCCATGGTGCTGCTGGCGGCTGCCTGCCCAGAGGCCGGGCTCCCCTTGGGGCTCTGCTTCCACCCCTCACACAGAGGAAAACCCTTCAAAATCAAGCAGCGCAAGCCCTGCCACCAAAGTGCTGGAGCCCAGAGGAGCATCTTGCTGTTGGCTAACCTTGCTTGCTGGCATGCCGCAGTGCCCCTGCGAGGCAGAGCGCAGCTGCTGGGAAGGGGCTGGCACCAGAGGTGCGCGGAAGGCTCTGGGTGGCTCCCAAGCAGCCGCAGGGCTGGTGGCACGGGGAATTGTCGGCAGGCATTTGTCTGCTGCCCTGGGAATGCTGGAGGGGAAGTGTGAAGCAGAGCAGTGTTCCCTGCAGGGAGGCACGAGCAGAGGGCTGGGCAGCCAGCTCAGCCCCGTGGCTGTGAGGGCCAGTGCTGGGAGCCCCCTTGCCTCCGCGCATGACGCCTGCAGAGCCCAGGCGTGCGCAGTGCCCCCGGCGGCAGGAAAGGCGCTGGGAAGCCCTTGCCCCACGCAGGCTGCTTGCAGAGAAGCTGCGGCTCGTCTGTCTTGTGACATGGCTGCAAGGGGCCTTGTGAGCAACGTGTTTATTCTCTGATCAGGCACTGCCCTCACTCAGCACCCGCCTTGCTCTGGCTTGTCCGTCAGCAGCTTTACACATGTGGGTCTCCACTCGGCCCCTCTCTGGAAAGCGGTGTTTGGAGGTGCAGGAGAGACGAGCTGCCTGGAATCATGCTGAGCCATGGAGAGGAAGAGTCTTGCCTGCTTCCTCATTTTGCCTTAGGCAAAGTTGAGGATATACGGAGAAGGTGACTTTCCCAGTGCTGGAGAAGCTGCTATTCACTGCAGTGATGAACTGAAATTCTTAAAAACAGCCAGGAATACTTGTTTGTAAAAGCTAGCCCATGAAACAAGCTTCTCGTTCCCATCATCTCCTGTAACATCCTTCTAGGGATGCTGGGAAGCTCAGGCAGTTTGGTGTGGTTAAGTGCAGAGCATGTGGATCAAGAACTGGCTGGATGGCCAAGCTTCAAGAGTTGTTATCAATGGTGCTGAATCTAGTTGCAGGCCTGTGACCAGTTGTATTTCACCAGGAAGAGTGGAATTAAAGGCAAGGCGATCAGAGGATGAGATCTAAGTGCTATCATTCAAAGAGTGTTTGACATATATCTTGTTGTACCTAATCTGTATACTCTTAAAATCAAAATTGTGTTAAGCCTCTCTCTTACACTTTTGGATTTAAAAGACACTTTCTTTTGTATCCTATGGGAAGAACAAAGATATAAGCTGCTCGCTTTTGAATGGGGAAGGCCCACAACAGGGCGCAAATGCACCAAAATGAATGTAAAATCTACAAAAAGCTCCATGTTGTGAACAAAGAACAAAGAACCAAGGACCATGAACTGTAAATACGTCACCTCAGAAAGCTGATTTGCTTGCTTTCACACAGTCTCTGGAGTTACCTGGAGGAAAGTGGGCCAATATCTATGTGACTTGAAATATACCTTTGGGGTAATACATGCACTTGTGGCCATTTAGAAGGAAAGGAGCAATGTAACCAGAGGAAATCAGAAAGTGGATGAAGCTGCAAAAAGAGGTCCCAGGCCACCACCAACTCACAAGGGCTCTGCTGAGGACATGCACACCTGTCCCCAGGGCACAACTGCCCTTGGCGCTCATTGCGCTATCAAGGAACACGTCTCAATCATGGAAGACAAAACTTTCTTGAGTCCATCGGGCTGTAAGGGCAGGAGGGGAGCAGGGAAGAAAGATCAAGGTGTTCAAGGCTGCTTGCAGGGGTGGAAGCAGAGCCCCAAGTGCAGCCCGGCCTCTGGGCAGGCAGCCGCCAGCAGCGCCATGGGGCTGCGTGAGGAGACCTCCTTGGCACCCAGCAAGCCCAAGGCCACGCACTGCTCTCTGCCGCCAGGCTCAGCAGTGCCAGGGGGAGTCCAGCACACGCAGACCCTTCCTCACGGCGGCCCCCCTGGCCCCTGTCGCTGCCCTCCTCCCCCCACGGAGCAGTGGAACATCCCAGAGGGGCAGTTATCGCCACGGGAACACGGATGCTTCCCAGGGCTGCGCCTCACAGTGGCCCCAGTGCTGGCCACGCAGCAGCAAGGCCAGGTGAGCAGCAGGGCTGCGCAGCACCAGGGGCCACCCGTGGTGCCCACAAGATGCAGGGGAGCTGCGGGGCTGCAGGGCAGCCTGCACGATGCCTCCCAGGGGAGGCCACAAAGCCACCGCGCGACACTTGGTGCTCATGGCTGCAAATGTAAATAATTCCACTCTGTTGCAGACTCAGGTGAGTGAGAAAAAATGGACAAATGTGAAGTTGAAGATATGGAGTGGGAGAGCTCAGTACAGGTACTGTGCGCGCAGGCAGAGGCTGCGTGGGGACGGCTGGCGCTTGGCTCTGCGAGAGCAGCCGCAGGGCTGGTGGCAGAGGTGGCAGGGAGCTCTGGCAGGCCTGGGTGCTGGGGCAGAGCTGCACCAGGGCCAGGAGCGGCCAAGGCCTCGGGGGCTGCTGCCTGAGCCTGGCGCCCTGGCTCTGTGCACCGCCTGCCCCGCGCACGCAGGGGACACGAGGCCCCGCGCACAGAGCCAGCGCTGCCACCATGACTGTCCCCACAAGCTCTCCTGCTCTCTTCCAGACTCTGGGAACCCAAGGTCTGGGCAGCTGCAGTTGCGTGGAGGAGCCTACGGAGTGGGAGTGCTCCAGCTGCGGCATCCAGGTATTGCCCCTGCTTCTGGCAGCATGATGAGAGCTGGGGCTGGGCCTTGCCCCTTCCCACTTTCCTGTTTCCCAAATCAGGAAGAGAGGTCCTGGGACCTGCCCTGCAAGCGCCTCTTGCTCTCTTGCAGGCTCCATGCACAAATGGGAGCTCTGCAGGGGACCAGCCAGAGCCAATGGAGTGGCTCAGTTCTGGCAGCAGCCAGGTACAGTCCTTGCAGCCAGAGGATTCCTTTATCCTTCCTCTTCCTCACACACTGTCCCCACCAAGGTCTCCTGCTCTCTTCCAGACCATGGGGAGCAGTGGCTTGGTCGGCTGCAGCGCGGAGGAGCCCATGGAGTGGGAGAGCTCCGGCTGCAGCCCCCAGGTATGGCCCCTGCTGCCGGCTGCACGGGCAGAGCTGGGGCTGTGCCCGGCCCCTTGGCGCTGCTCCGCGCTGCCTTTGGGGAGCAGCCGCGCGGGAGCCTGGCCCAGGTGTGCGGGCGCTCTGGCGGGCCGCGGCGCCGGGGCAGAGCTGCACAGGGCGCAGGAGCGCCCAAGGCCTGGGCACCTGCTGCCTCAGCCCCTCTGCCGGCCTCTGGGCTGCGCTGGCCACGCCAAGCCTCTGCCAGGGCACCAATGACGGCAGCGCTGCTGCCAAAGAGCCCGCGCAGCCGCCAAAGAGCCTCTGCTCCACGGGAGCCCCCGAGCCGCTCCTCGGCCCTGCTCACGCCTCCTTTTCCCTTGCAGGCCAAGCTCCCCTTCACCCTGGCTGCTGCCAGGACGTGCTGAGCACAAGGACTCCGGCCCTAGCCTATTTTGTGGATTTGTATATATATAGTTTCACAGTAGTTTTAGTTGTTTTTGATATTTTTATATTGTTGTTGATATTGTTGTTGTTACTGTTATTAATATTGTCGTTGTTATTGTTGTTATTCTCTTTCTCTATTGTTGTTATACTCTTTTTCGTTCTTGTTTAAATATATATTCCTGTCTTTTTCATTCTTGTTTAAATATATATTCCTGTATCATTGTTCATGTGTTGCGTGTTTTTTCCAATCGAGCACAGGTGCAAAAATATCCCCACTGCAGGTGCGTCTGTGGAGCCCCAGGATTTCAGGCACCAGGGGCAGGGGGTGACAGTAAAAAGGTCCCTCTGCGACTTCCATTCACACGTGGCCCTGGGGATGCACAAAGGGGAGGAAGCCCCAACCCCACCGCGGGGCAACTCTCAACTCTCCGGGTGCTGCACACAACGTGTCCCCGCAGTGCCCAAGCCACAGGCAAAGGGAAGCTGCCGCACCCCAGGGACACAGGGCCTGGAGATGCAGGGCCGAACTCCCCGAGCCCCTGGGGGACACAGGGCCCTGCAGGGCTGGACATGCTCAGGGACCACGTCACGGGGGGCAGTGTCCCTGGACGCAGCTGGTGCAGAAATGGGCTGCTGCCAGGAAGGGCCCCGTGCTGGGGACCACGAGGGAGGATGCTCTGTCCCTCGGCAGCCTCGGGAACAGGGACCAGGTCACCAAGGAAGGTCCTGCAGCTCCATGGTGACTCTGGCATTTTCTGTGCAGGGGCCATTTGCTCTGGTCAAATTGTGTGACACTCGTGTCCTTGCGCTGCCTATAGCCTTTCCCAGCCTTTCCCTGTCCTGAGCCGCCTGCCATTTCCAGCACAAACAGCTCCTGGAAGGCCCATGCTGAGCACTGCATGTGAGCACTGGACAGGAGGAGCTGCCCTTGCCAAGGGGCCGTCCCTGTGCGCAGGGCTCAGAGCGCAGCAAAGCAAGCTGCAAGCTCCTTGCAGCGCAGAGGAGGCAGGAGCTGCCAAGAGCAGGGCCCTGCACTGCAGGGCTGCACGAGGGCAGAGCGTCTCCCAGCGCTGCTCTGTGCCAGGCAGCAGCTTCCAGAGACAGCGCCCGCCTGCCTGGGGGCACCTTGGCACCGCTGTGCAGCTGGGCCCTGCTTGCAGCCTCCAGCGACGTGTCCACCCACAGCGAGACCTTATGTACCACGATGCAAACCGCGTCTGGAGGGAGCACAGGTGCTTTCCTCTGGTGGTCTAGCAGTTTCCCAAGCAGCTCCTGCCTCCAGCCACCCCAATCTTCTTCCCGGGAGGAGCCTGCCAAAGAGCCCTCTGTTTGAGGCCTGCACCCGGCCACACGGAGCACTAGGGAGACCACTGGTGCTGCCACTGTCCTCCCAGGGCCGTCTCACAGCTGCTGCAGCTGCTCATGGCGACAACTCAGTGCCATGGGAGAAGAGGCCTTACGGCCTGACAAAACCCCACCGCTGCCCTTCCAACATCGCTGCCGCCCTGGGCGCCCCGGAGCGCTCCCAGGTCACACAGTCACACAAGGGTTGATGTTGGAAGGGACCTCTCGAGATCATCAGTCCAACCCCTCCCTGCACAAGCAGGGACCCCTACAGCATGTTGCACAGGATCACACCCAGGAGGGTTTGGAAGAGCTCCAAAGAAGGAGCCCGCACAACCTCGCTGGACACCCGCTTACAGTGCTCTGTCACACCAACAGTCAAAAAGCTCTTCCTCATATGTACATTGAAAGTGTGTTGCAATTTGTACCCATTGAAACTGTTTTGCAATTTGTACCCATTGAGCAGCCTGGCCGGGGCTCTGACTGCAGCCACTTCAGCAGAGAATTGTGCAAGGCGGGAGGCAAAAGAACCCAGCCCCAGGGAGGGGAGCAATGCAAGGCAGGACCATGGAAGGCCAGAAGGAAGGACAAGTCCTGTGGGAGAATCCAAGCTGAGTAAGTCAAGAACAGAGCTCCCACCTATCATCCTGCCAGGAATGTCCAGACTTTCAGAGCATGGAGAAAAGGTGAAGAAGCAGCAGGGGAAGATTCTGCTCACCTCTTTGTATCCATGTGACAAAGCTCTGAGCAGGATGCGCAGAGCACACCCAAAGGCGTGCAGGAGCCCCTCCATTCACCCCAACCACCTGCAACCAGACCTTGTACTGCCGTGTTAAAAAATCACTCTAAATGGAGGCCATGGAGCAGGCGAGACCCCTTCCCCTCCAGGGCTCAGCAGGATTCTAGGCAGCCTGTCCCTTCAAGCAGCTGCAAAGCACCTTCCCAGAGAGGGGACTATCCAAGACAGCCCTGGTGGCCAAGCCACGAGACAGACGAGCCGCAGCTTCTCTGCAAGCAGCCTGCGTGGGGCAAGGGCTTCCCAGCACCTTTCCTGCCGCCGGGGGCACTGCGCACGCCTGGGCTCTGCAGGCGTCACGCGCGCAGGGAAGGGGGCTCCCAGCACTGGCCCTCACAGCCACGGGGCTGAGCTCGCTGCCCAGCCCTCTGCTCGCGCCTCCCTGCAGGGAACACTGCTCTGCTTCACACTTCCCCTCCAGCATTCCCAGGGCAGCAGACAAATGCCTGCCGACAATTCCTCACGCCACCAGCCCTCGGCTTTCATGTCCTACCCTGAAAGTCGGGAATTCTTTCCCTTAGCAAGTGAGCATTGTAGCCCAGTGCTGGGCAGAGCTGCAGCAGCTGCAGGTCCCTGCTGCTGCTGCTGAGGGCACATTTGTGCCTGCTCTGCCCTCTGCAGCCCTAGGAAGCCGTGGCAGGGGCAGCAGTGCAGGAGCCGCACCAAGGCTGCTCTCAGCCACAGCACATGGCGCCTGCAAGGTGCGCGGCAGGACAAGAGAAGGAGCCCAGCAGCACCAGGGGCTCCCAGGCCTCCACCAACTCACAAGGGCTCTGCTGAGCCTCCTTTTCCCTTGCAGGCCAAGCTCCTCTTCACCCTGGCTGCTGCCAGGAAGTGCTGAGCACAAGGACTCCGGCCATAACGTCTTATTTGGATTTTTCTTTGGAGACTTTTATAGTAATATTTGATATTCTTGATATTATTGTTGTTAGAGTTATTGATATTGTTTTTATTGTTGTTATTGTTAGTGTGTATTATAATTTTTTTATTGTTATTGTTTAAATATATATTCCTGTATCATTGTTTAAGTTTTGTGTCGTGTTTCCAAGCGAGGTCAAGCACATAAATCATCCCCATCTCAGAGGTGTGTGTGTAGTCCTAAGATTCCAGCCCCTAGGGGCAAGGGAGGGTGTTGCAGATAGTTAGGGTCCAGCGGCCGGAAGATATCGTGCTGTACGGAAAGATAGGGCCCCTAATACCAATAGTGTTAGTTTATGATGTGAGCAGACGGATGTGACGTTGTAAACCTTAGCTATATAACACCTTGTTACCCCTCAATAAACGCCATTTGCCGTCCATCACATTGGTGTCAGCGAGCTGAAGGCCCGAGCGGCCTGGGGGTGGTCGCCGTGCCGTTCCTGAACCAGGTCGCCGCGCCGCTTGAACGGCAACAAGTGGTGCCGAAACCCGGGAATCATCGGCTGGACGGGTGAACGGCGGCCGGAGCGGCTGGACCAGCCCGGCGGGGAGGACGCTCCCGGACGAACAAGGAGGATGGAAGCCCTTGTGAAGGTCGTATCGCAATTACATAAGCATTGGGGGATTGATTGTAAGCCAAAAGATTTTACTCTCGCTGTTGCAAGGCTTTTGAAAATTAAGGTTATAGACCAGCCGGTGGATATTCTGAAGTCCCTGAAGTGTGTCCCTAAAGTGTGGGACAAATGTACTGAGGCGTTAGCCGAGGAGATGATGTCTTCGGGTTGTGGGAAAAACCCTAAGGGTTGGGGAAAAGCTGTACAAGCCTTGCGGAAAGCTATAAAAGAGCAGGAGACCTGGGTAGCGGTAAGGGACTGTTTGCTAGCCACCCTAAAAATGGGAGTTGGGGCAACCGCACAGACTTTGCACCCCCCAGATGATGGTGATTCTGCTGACCCTAAAGATCTGCAAGAGAGCGACACATCCCCTCCATCCCCGAACCCCGTCCCGCTTACAGAGGAGCAGAAACAGCCGAAATCTGTTTGGAGCGAGCTAGCCGGGGAAGCTAGGAACATTGAAAAGAAGTCAGAGCTTGGGGATGTCTGGGCCAGGCCACCACCCTATGCCCCTCAAAATGGCGCCGAGCCACAAGGGGAAGGGCCGGGCGAGGGTGCCCCCGGCACGAGCGAGGGGCCGAGAACCAATGGGGGTGACCGGACAGGTGAGGGACACACGAGCGAGGGGCCGAGAACCAATGGGGGTGACCGGACAGGTGAGGGAGGCCCGAGCGAGGCGCTGAGGACCAATGGGGTGACCGGACAGGTGAGGGAGGCCCGAGCGAGGGGCCGAGGACCAATGGGGGTGACCGGACAGGTGAGGGAGGCCCGAGCGAGGGGCCGAGAACCAATGGGGGTGACCGGACAGGTGAGGGAGGCCCGAGCGAGGCGCTGAGGACCGATCAGAGCGGCCATTTCACAAAAGGCGCCTCCGCGGGTGGAAGGCGGGGCGAGCCAAGAGGGGGGGAACAGCCCGCCCGGAACGGAAGTAGGCGGGACGGAAGTAGGCGGAGCCGGAGCCCAACGAAAAGGTACCGGAGCCCGGAAGTGACCAGTCAGTCGAGTTCCGGTTCCGGATCAGACACTAGTCAGGACGAGCGGCTCACAACTGATTCAAACTTAAGGAAGGAGAAACTTCACTCTTGTGAAGTCTCTCCGACAGAAGGCCAGCTGGCACAGACCTTCCCCTTGGATTTTGCAGTCCATGATATCCAACCAGGGGACTGAGTCTTGGTCAAAGCATGGAAAGAAGCACTGCTGCTGGCAAAGTGGCGCGGACCTTATCAGGTATTACTAACCACAGAAACATCAATCAAGACAGCTGAGCATGGATGGACTCATCACACCAGAGTTAAGATTTCCAGGAGCCCAGAAATCTGGACTTCTCGGTTGAAGGAAGAGGATGGAAAGCCCCGGCTAACTCTCCATAGATCTGTACTGCCGCTGGATGGGACTGGGTCCGGAGAATAAATGCTGGGTTGCTGGGTCTGTGGGAGTCCAGGAGTATATGAAGACTACCCATGGATGCTAGACCTATTGAACATAAATTGTTAGTTAGTTCTAGTAGCGCTTAGAAATCATTTATTTTGTACTTAATTATGTCACCCATTTGCATAGCCCAAAATGGTTAAAGTTTTTTTTTTTTTCTCTTCTCCTTTAACAACCTAAGGGCAAAACCTTGGCAATCACCAGCTTGCACGGTTCACACAGCAGAACTAGAGGGTTTTTAGTTGCTTAGATTGGCTGTGTGTTGATAAATAAACCCCTCCTTTAAATGTTGCTCCTTGTTTGGAAGTTTGTCAGGAGTGGTGGAACCTGGTGGCCCTATGGAGGTGCTGAAGTTTTTTCCCTGGCTCTGTTTTGAAGCCAAGCAGGTTTTCATGCATGCAGACAATGTGTCTATGTGTGTATATGTGTATATACCTCTAGATCAAACAGACGTGCACTCTGGGTCCCTGTGCTCTGGCCTTGGACACTCAGCTTTGGACAGCTCAGACCCTGGGTCTCCACAGTTCCGGGTAGAATTTGAATTTCCTTCTTTTCTTAGGAACCTTCTTCAAGACACTAGTTCAATGAAGACAATTCAATGTCAGCTGGAGAAATGATTCCACCACCTTCAGATGTGTCATCGTCCTCAGATGTGCTCCCATCCTTTTCATTAGACAGGAAATTTAACTTTTCCAGGAAATATGTTCCTATGTTTCCTATGTCTGGTCAATTAATACCTTTAAAAAGGAAGTGTAATAGCATATACAGTGAATGGTGCTGTGCTAAATCTGCAGCTAAAACTCTACAAAGGAACCATGATTACATTAACTTTAATGTCAGCACTCTAGAAGCAGAGTGACTTTTCCAGAGAAGGTCATCCGCTCTTATAAAAATCCTACCTCTTTCACGACCTGTCTTGGGATCTCTCTTTCTATTGATTCCTGAGATCTTATCTTCATGCTTGCGCATTTGCAGTGATAAACTACTCTTGACAAACTAATGCAGAGATTCTTTTCTCCTTTCTCTCCCCATCCTCTTTCTTTATGGACGCAATCCCCAGACCTGACAGCAGATGAGGACAAAAGCTATGAGGAAGCGGAAGAAGGTGAGTAACAGCAACCCCGAAGGATCTCCAGGATCTCCGTTGAGGCTGGCTTCTAGATGAGGGTCGCACTTGGTCAACCCTTGCCCTTCTATTGCACTTAGCCCCCAAAGTTTGGAATTCACTGGCCGAAGTCAGCTGAAGCTGTTGTGAGAATAGATTGTTAAATGAAACGTGGGAGTTTGGCAGGTTTCACTGATTTTCAGTGGTTTAACTTGGAACAAAATTACAGAGCTGAGTAAATTTTTGTTACAATGCAAAAACTGAAAGGGAAGGATATTAAAAGTGAATGCATTATAAGAACCTTCCTATGTAAATAAACACTAGTAAGATCAATTTTATAGCAGTGGAATAAGAACTTCATTCACAACACAAGTATTCCCACAAGTATTCTCCAAGGGTGGTGGAAATTTCATCTTTAGAAAATGTGAAGCTGCACTGAAATGCCACCATATACATCTTACACCATGCTTCCTGAATTGCTTTTTAGCGATTTTTGAATGGAGAAACTGTTTACAGACTTACTAGGACTTGGGTATTCACTTCAAAACTTACTGAAAATTGTGACTGGGGATTAAAGAGGCAAACAGACTGCCCGATGACTCTCATCACATAGGCACAACCAAGCTGTCTGTCCTTTCAGCCTTCGTTCCCAAGTTAAGTTTCTGATCATGGGGGGAAAAAAAATTTTGGAAAGCTCAGTTATGTTACAGCCTATAAAATGCACTGTAGAATGCCTCCGTGTGTTTGTCAGTGTGATGTGACTCAAACTTTGATTCCTCATGACCTGTATTTTTTTCTTAAAATCTCCTCACTTTACAAAGAATGTCCTGTATCGTGTAGTTTAGTCAGCTGTGAAAGGCAAATGTAGCATGTAAGCATTTTCTTAAGTCGACTTAAAGCCTATTTTAGAATATTCACTGATTAAAAGCCACTTCCAGAGTTACCTTTTTAGGGTTTTGAAGCCTTCTAATTTCTAAACCACATTTCCTGGTGGCTGCTTTCTGTGTATTTGTTGCTGTGCCTGCATTGCACGTCATCTTAAGTAGTCTTGTGCCCCTGGAGGAGCTGCTGTTGAAGCACACAGCAATCCTTATTGCCTCCTTTTGCTGGTAACTGGAATTCTTCGTTTGGGATGCTGAACACTTCATTTTGTGAGCGGGCTAGAAAGTTGCCTTCGTAGCTTCCTGCTTAGGTCCAAATTCCTTTTTTTTTCAAGTAGAGCAGAAAAATTGTATCTTTTGTGTATATGCAGTGCCTTGATAAAGTTTCTATACAGGCACAAAGTACGTGCATGTCAGGTGCTCTGCATATTTGTGACTGATTTTCTTGGTTCTTTTAAGCAGGGAAACTTGATGTATGCTTCCAAGAAGAATGAAGCTGCGGAAAAAGCTTATGCAACTCAGGTGATAGGTTAATTCTGGCTTTAAATTATCTTTACTGCTCACAGAAGTGAGCTAACTACTGGATAATTGCCATGTGTGCATAATTCTCTATTGCCATCGGGGTTACCAGCCAGAGGGATGGATGTCAGGGCTGGGCTGGGCTGAGCTCAGGGCAGATGCTCAGAAAAATAAAGGAACACATTCACAACATGCTCACGACCAAACACAAATAAAAGGCAACAGATGGCCACAGACAGGTGGGAAGTCAAGTAAATGGGCAATATTACTCAGCATGAGAAACAGTGCTCTTGCTACAGCAATAGTGAGGCAGTTTTCCTGGTTTTGTGCAGCACAGCAAGAATTTTCAGGAAGGGAGATGTGCATGAGAGCTCCTCTGAAGTGTATCCTCCTGCTGTAGTTACAGAATCATCATCATCGTCACAAGCAGCTGATGTTCGTGATGCTGAGGAAAATCTGTTTCTACTAGTAGTTTAGTTTATAATCACTTTTTTCTTTCATTGCACTGTTTTATCAAAAGCTTAACCTTTAAGTTTTGTTATTTCCATATCCAAACTTACTGATTTTAATTTAAAGGTCTCCACTGAGAAGTATAAAAAGATATATGTACATATCCTTCAAAGAAAAGTCATAAACCCAACATGGTACTCTTACCCTCGTGTCACTTTGTGTCCTGAAAAAACCTACTGTGTGTGTTTCCCTTGTACTATGCATTGAGAAGAGACACTTGAAGCTGCTTTCTGGAGTTATAAACAGGTGAAACATCACTTTCTGCCATTTTATTTCATTTTATAGAATCATCATCATCAGAAGAAGCTGAGGTTTGTGATGCTGAGGGAGGTGAGGATCCTCGGAAGTGTCACGAATTCAGGCAGAGGAAAATTGTCGTATGCTACGAAGTTCCTTTGGAAAGTAGGTTATAAGCATTGTAGGGTAATTGATGGGCCAATGGTCTTCAGCCAAAGGCTGAAGGGTTGGTATAAATACCCAACCAGGGTTGAGTATTTATATAACCTTCACACATCTTAACCCACCAATCCTGGAGCATCAGCATCCCAGTGACCAATCCTGGATCTCCTTTGCTTCACCAGCAGTTACTCAGTCCTAGTTTTGCAATCTTCAACAGGTTCCCTTCATGAACCTTTTATCCTATATATTCCCACACCTAAAGTCTTATGTGAATTCTATGCCCCTGTCCCCTCAAGGTCCTGCTGTGTTCCTAATGTCCTGCGTTCTTCATGCCACGCATGTCCTCCGTTCTCTATGTTTCCCTCCCCTGTCCTCTGTATCCCTAATCCCACATGCCCCCTGTGTCCCTGATCTCATCTGTGCCCAATCTCCCATGTGTCCCTCATGTCCCTTGTGTCCACCCAATACCCCGTGGCCCCCAATGCCTTGTGTCCCCCCGCGTCCCTGCACTGTCCCCGACCAAGGTGACGCACCTGCAGCACGAGCAGGCAGCGCAGACAGCCCGGCCACTCGGCACGGCGGGTGCCCAGCAGCAGCCGCCGCAGGAAACAAGGCAACAGGGGGCTGTGCCCCCCTGTGCACCCACCACCACCACCTCCACCGCCTGGAGCACCTCTGTCCTGCGCTGGCAGCTCTGGGGCAACGAGGGCACCACTCAGGACACGCAGGGGACGCTCGGGGTCCCCTTTGGGCCCAGAGCAGGATCACGGGGGAACCCAGCGGTTCTCATGCTGGGTTGGGAGTGGGCACCCAAAGTGGCTCCCACTGTGTGCGGGGGGGTACCAGGTTGGGGGGACCCACTGGGGATCTCATGGAGCGTTGGGGCATGTTGGGGTGGGTGGGGTCACCCAATGGGGTCATGGGGACCATGGGCACCCAAAACATGGCACAGGGGGGACCTGGGGACCACGAGCACCCCAACGATGACATGGAGGGGACATGGGCAACATGGGCATCCCAGGCCTGGCACAGAGGAGACATGGAAACTACTGAGGGTGACTGGAGTAAT
Organism: Tinamus guttatus; assembly: GCF_059628265.1. Classification (NCBI taxonomy): domain Eukaryota; kingdom Metazoa; phylum Chordata; class Aves; order Tinamiformes; family Tinamidae; genus Tinamus; species Tinamus guttatus. Next base: position 674,033 of record NW_028288951.1, read on the forward strand.
CCTGGGGACCCAGCGGTGACACTCACTGGTGCTGGATGCGGGTGAGGACGTCCGAGAGCTCGGCCTGCAGCTGGACAGCAGCCACCAGCGGGTTCTTCTGCTCCTGCAGCAGGTCCCCAACAAGCTGGGGACAGACAGGGGTGGTTGTGCAGAGGGGTCAGCACGTGCCCGACAGGGTCCCCGTGTCCCCCCGCTCCCAGCAGGACCCGGGGGTGCCCCGACGCTCACCTGGCCCTGCCACTCGGCCGTCTCTACCACAACGATGCTCTCGGGAAGGGCTGTCTCACACCCAGAGCTGCTTGAGCTGCTCAGGGAGCACCTGGTGGGAGCCCTGTGGGGGCCCCAACATGCTCAGCATCCGCGGGGGCACCCAGGACGGTGGGGACAACCGGGAAGCCAGCGCTGGTGGCTCCCAGGGTGTCCCCACACTGTGCCCACACTGGTGTCACCACCCCACGGACCACGATAGTGCCCATGGCTGGGACCGGGGAAACTCGGGCTGTCCCTGTCTTGTCACAGACCCACTGCCCCAATCCCTGCTGTGACGTCCTGCATCCCTGGCCTGTCCCCTTCCCCTGGCAAGTTACTGAATGTCCTGCGTGTCTCTAACTTACCATGTCTCCTTGATGCACCATATGTCCACCCAATGCTTCATATGTCCCCCGATGTTCTCTGTGGCACACCAATGTCCCACATATCCCCGATACTCCATGTGTCCCCAGTGCCCCATGTCCCCCCTATCTCCCATGTGTCCCTAATGTCCTGTATCCCTAATGCTCCACATGTCCCTCATGCTCTGGCTGTCCCCTGATGTCCTGTCCCCGATTCCCCATGTGTCTGCCCATGCCCTGGGTGTCCCTAATGTGCTATGTACCTGGTGGCAAACGTGTTCCCAAGCTCTGTTTGGCCCCAAATATCCTGTGAACCCCTGATGTTCTGTCCCCCTGATGGCCCATGTGCCCCACATCATCCTTGTGCACCCAGCGTCTCAATGTGTTCCTTACGACCCAAATTCTCCCAATTCCCTATGTATTCCTAATATGCTCTGTGCCTCATGTCCTCCATATCCCCAATGCTCTGAACATCCCATCATGGCCTCTGTCCTGACAATGCTCCATGTGTCCACACGTGTCTTGTGTCCTCCTAATGTCCCGTACTCTGCATTAGCTCTTGTGTCTCTCAATGCCCTGCATGTTCCTAGATCTCCTATGTCTCCTCCTGTTCTCCATGTTTCTCCAATGCCCTATGTGTCCCCAAAGGCTTGTGTGCCTTCTATGCCCTTGTCCCCTCGAGGTCCTGATGTGTTCCTAATGTCCTGTACTCTTCATGCCACTCATGTCCGCAGTTCTCTAGGTTTCTCTCCCTGCCCTCTGTCTCCCTCATCCCACATGTCCCCAGTCCCCTCTGTGTCCCTGACCATGTGCTCCCAATCTCCCATGTGTCCCTGATCCCCCAGGTGTCCACCCAATATCCCGTGGCCCCCAATGCCTTGTCCCCCCCCGCGTCCCTGCACTGTCCCCGACCAAGGTGACGCACCTGCAGCACGAGGAGGCAGCGCAGACAGCCTGGCCACTCGGCACGGCGGGTGCCCAGCAGCAGCCGCCGCAGGAAACAAGGCAACAGGGGGCTGTGCCCCCCTGTGCACCCACCACCACCACCTCCACCGCCTGGGACACCTCTGTCCTGCGCTGGCAGCTCTGGGGCAACGAGGGCACCACTCAGGACACGCAGGGGACGCTCGGGGTCCTCTTTGGGCCCAGAGCAGGGTCACGGGGGAACCCAGCGGTTCTCATGTTGCGTTGGGAGTGGGCACCCAAAGTGGCTCCCACTGTGTGCGGGGGGGTACCAGGTTGGGGGGGACCCACTGGGGATCCCATGGAGCGTTGGGGCATGTTGGGGTGGGTGGGGTCACCCAGTGGGGGCACGGGGACCATGGGCACCCAAAACATGGCACACGGGGGACATGGGAACCACGAGCACCCCAACGACGACATGGAGGGGACATGGGTAACATGGGCACCCCAGGCTTGGCACAGAGGAGACACGGAAACTACTGAGGGTGACTGGAGTAATCCTGGGGACCCAGCGGTGACACTCACTGGTGCTGGATGCGGGTGAGGACGTCCGAGAGCTCGGCCTGCAGCTTGACAGCAGCCACCAGTGGCTTCTTCTGCTCCTGCAGCAGGTCCCCAACAAGCTGGGGACAGACAGGGGTGGTTGTGCAGATAGGTCAGCACGTGCCCGGCAGGGTCCCCGTGTCCCCCCGCTCCCAGCAGGACCCGGGGCTGCCCCGACGCTCACCTGGCCCTGCCGCTCGGCCGTCTCTACCACAACGATGCTCTCGGGAAGGGCTGTCTCACACCCAGAGCGGCTTGAGCTGCTCAGGGAGCACCTGGCGGGAGCCCTGTGGGGGCCCCAACATGCTCAGTATCCGCGGGGGCACCCAGGAAGGTGGGGACAACCGGGAAGCCAGCGCTGGTGGCTCCCAGGGTGTCCCCACACTGTGCCCACACTGGTGTCACCACCCCACGGACCACCATAGTGCCCATGGCTGGGACAGGGGAAACTCTGCCTGTCCCTGTCTTATCACTGCCCTGCTGCCCCCATCCCTGCTGTGACATCCTGCATCCCTGGGGTGTCCCCTTCCCCTGGCAGGCCCCTCAATGTCCTATGTGTCCATAATATCCTGTGTCCCTTATGCACCATATGTCCATCCAGTGCTCCATCTGCCCCCTGATGTCCTCTGTGACCCTTCAGTGGTGTGCTCTGATACTCCATGTGTCTCCAGTGCCCCATGTCTCCCCAAAGACTTCTTTGCACTCAATGCCCTGCGTGTTCCCTGATCTCCTCCATCTCCTCCCATTCCGCATGTTTCTCCAGTGTCCCGTGTGTCCTTTATGCCTCAAATTCCCCCTCTTTCCTGTGTGACCCTAATGTGCTCTGTGCCTCATGTCCATATGTCCTTAATTCTCTGTGTCCCCTGATGTCCTGGTCCTGACAATGTGTCCCTGCATGTCCTGTGTCCCCCAAAGTCCTGTAATCTCCATTTCCTTCTGCATCCCGCAATGCCCTGCGTGTTCCCTGATCTCCTGTAACCCCTCTGATTCCCCATGTTTCTCCAATGCCCCATGTGTCCCCAAAGTCTTGTGTGCCTTATATGCCCTTGTCCCCTCGAGGTCGTGCTGTATTCCTTATGTCCTGAGTTCTTCATGCCACGCATGTCCTCGCTTCTCTATGTTTCCCTCCCCTGTCCTCTGTATCCCTAATCCCACATGCCCTCTGTGTCCCTGATCCCATCTGTGCCCAATCTCCCATGTGTCCCTCATGCCCCAGGTGTCCACCCAATATCCCGTGGCCCCCAATGCCTTGTGTCCCCCTGCGTCCCTGCACTGTCCCCGACCAAGGTGACGCACCTGCAGCACGAGGAGGCAGCGCAGACAGCCCGGCCACTCGGCACGGCGGGTGCCCAGCAGCAGCCGCCGCAGGAAACAAGGCAACAGGGGGCTGTGCCCCCCTGTGCACCCACCACCACCACCTCCACCGCCTGGGACACCTCTGTCCTGCACTGGCAGCTCTGGGGCAACGAGGGCACCACTCAGGACACGCAGGGGACGCTTGGGGTCCCCTTTGGGCCCAGAGCAGGGTCACGGGGGAACCCAGCGGTTCTCATGTTGGGTTGGGAGTGGGCACCCAAAGTGGCTCCCACTGTGTGCAGGGGGTACCAGGTTGGGGGGGACCCACTGGGGATCCCGTGGAGCGTTGGGGCATGTTGGGGTGGGTACAGGGCACCCAATGGGGTCATGGGGACCATGGGCACCCAAAACATGGCACAGGGGGGACCTGGGAACCACGAGCACCCCAACGATGACATGGAGGGGACATGGGTAACATGGGCACCCCAGGCCTGGCACAGAGGAGACATGGAAACTACTGAGGGTGACTGGAGTAATCCTGGGGACCCAGCGGTGACACTCACTGGTGCTGGATGCGGGTGAGGACGTCCGAGAGCTCGGCCTGCAGCTTGACAGCAGCCACCAGTGGCTTCTTCTGCTCCTGCAGCAGGTCCCCAACAAGCTGGGGACAGACAGGGGTGGTTGTGCAGAGGGGTCAGCACGTGCCCGGCAGGGTCCCCGTGTCCCCCCGCTCCCACCAGGACCCGGGGCTGCCCCGACGCTCACCTGGCCCTGCCGCTCGGCCGTTTCTACCACAACGATGCTCTCGGGAAGGGCTGTCTCACACCCAGAGCGGCTTGAGCTGCTCAGGGAGCACCTGGCAGGAGCCCTGTGGGGGCCCCAACACGCTAAGCAACCGTGGGGGCACCCAAGGGGACGAGGACAACTGGGAAGCCAGTGCTGGTGGCTCCCAGGGTGTCCCCACACTGCTCACACTGGTGTCACCACCCCAGGGACCACGATAGTGCCCATGGCTGGGACCGGGGAAACTTGGGCTGTCCCTGTCTTGTTACATACCCACTGTCCCAATCCCTGCTGTGACGTCCTGCATCCCTGGCCTGTCCCCTTCCCCTGGCAAGTCACTGAATGTCTTGTGTGTCTCCAACTTGCCGTGTCTCCTTGATGCACCAGATGTCCACCCAATGCTTCATATGTCCCCCGATGTTCTCTGTGGCCCACCAATGTCCCACATGTCCCTGATACTCCATGTGTCCCCAGTGCCCCATGTCCCCCCTATCTCCCATGTGTCCCTAATGTCCTGTGTCCCTAATGCTCCACATGTCCCTCATGCTCTGGCTGTCCCCTGATGTCCTGTGTCCCCCTGATTCCCCATGTGTCTGCCCATGCCCTGGGTGTCCCTAATGTGCTATGTACCTGGTGGCAAACGTGTTCCCAAGCTCTGTGTGGCCCCAAATATCCTGTGAACCCCTGATGTTCTGTCCCCCTGATGGCCCATGTGCCCCACACCATCCTTGTGCACCCAGCGTCTCAATGTGTTCCTTATGACCCAAATTCTCCCAATTCCCTATGTATTCCTAATATGCTCTGTGCCTCATGTCCTCCATATCCCCAATGCTCTGTACATCCCATCACGGCCTCTGTCCTGACAATGCTCCATGTGTCCACACGTGTCTTGTGTCCTCTTATGTCCCGTACTCTCCGTTAGCTCTTGTGTCTCTCAGTGCCCTGCATGTTCCCAGATCTCCTATGTCTCCTCCTGTTCCCCATGTTTCTCCAATGCCCCATGTGTCCCCAAAGGCTTGTGTGCCTTCTATGCCCTTGTCCCCTCAAGGTCCTGATGTGTTCCTAATGTCCTGTACTCTTCATGCCACGCATGTCCCCAGTTCTCTAGGTTTCTCTCCCTTCCCTCTGTCTCCCTGATCCCACATGTCCCCAGTCCCCTCTGTGTCCCTGACCATGTGCTCCCAATATCCCATGTGTCCCTCATGTCCCTTGTGTCCATCCAATATCCCGTGGCCCCCAATGCCTTGTGTCCCCCCGCGTCCCTGCACTGTCCCCGACCAAGGTGACGCACCTGCAGCACGAGGAGGCAGCGCAGACAGCCCGGCCACTCGGCACGGCGGGTGCCCAGCAGCAGCCGCCGCAGGAAACAAGGGAACAGGGGGCTGTGCCCCCCTGTGCACCCACCACCACCACCTCCACCGCCTGGAGCACCTCTGTCCTGCGCTGGCAGCTCTGGGGCAACGAGGGCACCACTCAGGACACGCAGGGGCCTGAGATGACCTCTGTCCTGAGATGCAAAATCCCCCCAACTCCACAGATCCCTTCTTGCTTCCTCGACAGGGACCCCCAAGCCCTCTTGGGAACCCAGTTTCCTCCCTTTCTCCTGCACTCCAAAATCCATCATCCACTCGGGGACCCCAAATCCCACTTTAGGGGCCCCAAATTCCTCCTGCAACCCCAATGTCCCCACACCTCAGGAGCCAAGGACCCCAACTCAACCCATATCCCCCCCTGTACCCCAAACCCCAGCCTCGGTTGCGTGGCACCCTCCACCCCAGCTTGCCCCTTACCTGGCTGATGTCAGCTCCTCTTGGCTGCTTTTCACTTGAGTCTTCAACTTTTCGGGGATTCCTCCAGAATCCATGAGCTTTTTATGGTCCTCCTCCTGCAGCCTGTGCAGAGAAAGGTCATTGGGGGGGTTAGGTCAGTCAGTTGGGGCACCCCAAAATGGGGGGGAAATTACGCATCCCCATTTGGGGAGAAAAGGGAGCTGGGGGCACCCAAACCTGAGGTGGTGAGTCCAGAATACCCCAATATTATGGGTGAAATTCTCTAGGGCACCCCAATATTGTTTGTTTGTTTGTTTTGAGGGAGAAATATTGGGTAGGGTCTCAAAAAACTAGGAGCGACTCCAATATGTGGGTGGGGGGGGGAATTTGGGGCAGCCACATACTTGGCAAAAGGGTCAGGGCGCCCCAACTTTTGAGTGAAGGCAGCTGGGAGCATCCCCAACACTGGGGGATTCCAGGGGACCCCAATACTGGCAGCCAGGGTTGCTTTGGGCACCCCAATGTTGGGGGGATCTCGGGCACCCCAGTGTTTTGGGTGAAAGGAGCTGTAGGCACCTGCACTACAGGGAGGGGTCTGGGAGATGTGGGGGGCACCTCAGTATTGGCCGTGCAAGTAGCTGGGGCCCAACAATACCTGGGCTGAAGGGAGTCTGGGGCACCCCCAATACTGGGGAGGGCTCTGGGACACCCCAATATCCAGTGTAAATGGAGCAGGGGGCAGATCCATATTAGGAGGAGCCTGGCAGAAGTTGGGGACACCCTAACACTAGGGGTGTACAGAGTGGGGGGGGGATCACCAATGCTGGGGGTGTCTGTGGCACCCCACAACTGAGGGGAAAGGGACCTGGGGGGCACCGTCCAAACTGGAGGGCTCTGCAGTAACCCAGGACAGGGGTGAAAAGAGTTGAGGGAACCACCAGGACCGGGGGGGTCTGGCAACAATATTGGGGTCTCTGGGGACTCCTAATATTAGGGATGAAGGTTTCTGGTGGCATCCCATTACAGAGGTGGCCCAGGGTAGCCCAAAATTGTGGATGAAGGGATTTGGAAGCAACCCAAACCTGAGTGGGAAGTGGGGCAATTCCCTCTCATATCAGGAGATGGAACCTGGGGAACTCCATTATGGGAGGGTCTCACCCTTCTATTGGGTTAAAGGGAGCTGGGGGAACCCCGATATTGGGGGAATCTGAGCTACCCCAATATGGGAGGAAGGCATTAGAGGGCAGCCCAGCACTTAGAGATCCTGGGGCACCCCAGTACTGGGGGGAGGCAGATGGGAGGCACCTCAATAGTGAGGGGAGTCTGGGGTACCCCAGAATGTTGGATAAAGAGGAACCTCATATTGGGGGGGAGATGAGCATCCCAATATCCATATTAAAAGGTGCTGGGGGGTCCTAGGGCACCCAATATTAGATGTGAAGGGATTGGGGCACCTCAGTATTGGGAGTGAAGGGCTTTGGGGGCACTGCAATCCTGGGGAGGAACTGGGACACCCCAATATTGGCTGAAAATGTAGCTTGGGGCACCCCAAAGCTGGGCAGGGCCTGGGAAAGGTTGGGGGAACTAAATACTGTGGGGGTGAAGGGAGGTGGATTCACCCCAATACCAGGGGTGTCTGGGAGAGGTTGGGGACACCTCAATATTGGGAGTAGAGGGAGCTGGGGGATGTTTGGGACCATCTGCAGAGCCCCATTTTCCACAGGGAGCCTGGGGACCCAGGGACACCCATGGGTGCCTGGGGGGACACCCTACCTCACCCAACACTTTGAAGTGTCTCAGCAAGGCCAACAATTTCTGCTTGATGTTGGGCTGCTGTTGCGGAGAGCGCGTAGGTCAGGGCAGAGGCAGGGGCAGCCTGGGGACCCAGCACCGCTGGGGACACCCTGGGGACAACTCTAGGACCTGGCACCCTGGCACGTGGGGGAGCATCCTGGGTACTGCCCCCAGCTCCTCCTGCGGCACCCACAACACCCAAGGCTGCAGCAGGACCCCCCGGGCACCCTGTCACCTCCACCCTGGAGAGGCACCTGCTCACCTGGGTCCAAGCAGAGCCTGGGAGCATCCTCCTCCTCTTCTTCACTTCCTGCAGCTCCTCTTTCTTGTAGAAAAGATCCTGGGGGACAGTGTGACAGGGTGGCACCATCGGGGGCACCTGTGGGTGCTGTGCATGCAGTGGGACACCCGTCAAGCACCCACCTGCTGTGCAGAGCATCGTCGCTGCCCTCCTGCTCCAAGTAGATGCTCTCCTCCTCTGAACAGTTGTCCATGTCAGCAGAGTCATCTGGGGGCACCCATGGGTGAGCACCGGGCTGGGCTGCCCACCCTGGGGATGCTCCCGTGCCCCTTTTCGGCAGGTGCTGCCCCTGCTGGGGGAGCTGCCCTGTGCCCTTGGCCGTCCCCATTCCTTGCTCTTCCCCTCTGACTCCAGCCGTGTCAGCAGGGACTCGGGGCACCCGTGGGTGCCTCGGGGACCTCACCTGGCATCCTGCTCTTGTCCTTGTTGTCCATGCGCCGCTTGACACTTCATCCGAAGCTCGGTGAGGGGCACTGCCACGTTCTGCGCGTGCACCTGCAAACCTTGGGCGCTGGGCACCCAGGAGCTCCACGCTCGCCTCCGGCCTCCCGCATGCACCACAGACCTGGGTGTCTGTGAGCTCGCTGCTCCCTCTGGACACTCGCAGGCACCCGAGGACCCTGGCATCGGGGTGCCCCCCAGCAGGCGCCCACACGCACCCGAGGGCCCAGGCGTCCAGGCGCCCGCATGAACCCAAGGGCCCAGGCTTGCAGGTACCGGCCTGCAGGCACATTAGGGACAGGCACCCCCACGCACCCAGGTGTCCCGGCACCCACACGCACCCCAGCACCCAGGCACCGGGGCACCTGCCTGAGGGCACCCGAGGGGCGCACGCGCTGGGGCAGCCGGCAGCACCCGCCGGCACGTGGGCACCCAGGGGTGCAGGGCACTCGGGACACACGGCCCCGCAGGGACAATGTGGGCACCCCTGCCCTGAAGGCTGCAGGGGCTCGGGCACGAGCTCTGGGCATCCAGGCTGCACGGGGGAGGCTGCTGTGGGTGAAGGGGCCAGGGGAAGGGCGGCTGGAGGGTCCCGGGCGCCTGTGGCAGGAGGGATCGGGGGCTGTTGCGGGGAGCGAGGGGCGCTGGGGGCAGGAGCTGTGCGGGTGAAGGGTGCTGGGGTGAGGGCCAGGCGGGGAAGGGTCCTGGGCACCGGAGTCTGTGGGTGAAGGGGGCTGGGGGCAGCTCAAGGGGGAGGGGTCCTGGACGGGGGCTGGGAGGGAAGTGTCCTGGGGGTGGGGGGTCCTGGCAACAGGGCCCTGCGGCTGCTGGGGGGAGGATCAGGCTGGGGAAAGGGAACCCAAGGGTCAACGGTCCTGGGGGTGGGGGCACAAGGGGGATGGCTCATAGGGCCTATGGATCAACCGAGCAGATGGGGACCCCCTGGCTGAAGCGTTCAGGGGGTCGGGGCCCTACGGAAGAAGGGTCCGGGGAGCCGGGACCCACGGGGAAAGTGCTTAGGAGGTGGGGGCCCATGGGGGAAGGGGCCGCGAGGTTGGGCTCCACGGGTAAAGGGTCCAGGGAAGCGGGGCCCATGGATAAAAGGTCCAGGGAAGTGGGGTCCACGGATAAAGGGTCTAGGGAAGCGGGGCCCATGGGTAAAGGGTCCAGGGAAGGGGGGTCCACGGGTAAAGGGTCTAGGGAAGCGGGGTCCATGGATAAAGGGTCCAGGGAAGGGGGGTCCACGGGCAAAGTGTTTGTGATGTGGAGGTCCGTGAGTGAAGGGCCCAGGGTAGGGGGACCTACGGATGAAGGACCCAGGGGATGGGGGCCCATGGATGAAGTGTTTAGGGCCTGGGGCCCTATGAATAAAAGGTGGAGGGGCTTGGGGTCTTCCTGTGCTGTATCTACAAGGTGGGGGCCCATGGGGGAAGGGTCCAGAGGTTTGGGCCCTTTGGAAGGGTTCAGGGAACCGGGGCCCAGGGGTGAAGGCTTCAGGAGGCGGGGGTCTACAAATGAAGGGTTCAGGGAACCGGGACCCAGGGGTGACGGGCTCCATAGGCGGGGGTCGATGGATAAAGGGACGTGGAGGTGGGAGCCCATGGGGGAAGGGTCCAGGTGATGGGGCCCTATGGGAGAAGCGTGCAGGGGATCGGGGCCCATGGGGAAAGTGCTCAGGAAGTGGGGGCTGACGGGGGAAGGGGTCAGGAGGTGGAGGCCCACGGGTGAAGGGTTCAGGGGAGGGGACCCTTCCGAGGACGGGTGCAGGGAAGAAGGGTCCAGGGACAACGGGTTCGAGAGTTGGGGGTCTATGAATGAAGGGGTCAGGGAACCAGGGACCACGGGTCATGGGTTCAGGGAAACGGGGCCCACGGGGGAAGTATTTGGGAGGTGGAGGCCCATGGGGTAAGGGTGCTGATGGGAGGGGAACCTTAGTGATGGGTACGGGAGTTTTGCGCCTGTGAGAATTGGGTCCTGCAGGTTGGGGAATACAAGTTGTGGGCCCTGGGGTCTGGGGTCCATGGGGGATGGTTACTGGGGGTGGGGGCCCACGGGTGAAGGGTCCAGGGCAGCGGGCACTACGGAAGGAGGGCCCAGGGAAGCAGGACCCACGGGAGAAGGGTTGGACAGTTGTGGGCCCATGGGGAAAGGGGCCGGGAGGCGGGGGTCCAGAAATGAAGGGTCGAGGGGAACAGGGTCTTCGGGTAAAGCATCCTGCAGGTTGGGGCCTTCGGGTGAAGGGTTCAGGGGAGGGGACCCTTCTGAGGACAGGTGCAGGGAAGAAGGGTCCAGGGACGAAGTGTTCGAGAGTTGGGGGTCTACGAATGAAGGGGTCAGGGAACCAGGGACCACGGGTCATGGGTTCAGGGAAACGGGGCCCACAGGGGAAATATTTGGGAGGCGGGGGCCCACGGGGTAAGGGTGCTGATGGGGGGGGACCCTTGGTGACGGGTGCTGTAGTTTTGCACTCGTGAGAATTGGGTCCTGCAGGTTGGGGAACACTGGTTGTGGGGTCTGGGATCTGGGGTCCACGGGGGATGGTTACTGGGGGCGGGGGCCCACGGGTGAAGGGTCCAGGGCAGGGGGCACTACGGAAGGAGGGCCCAGGGAAGCAGGACCCACGGGAGAAGGGTTTGACAGTTGGGAGCCCATGGGGGAAGGGGCCGGGAGGTGGGGGTCCAGAAAGGAAGGGTGCCGGGTACCAGGGCCCACGGGTGATGGGTTGCATAGGTCGATGGGCTCCTGGGAATGGGGGTCCATGTGTGACGTGGTCCTTGGGGGGCCGTCCCATGGATGAAGGGTCCCCTGGGCCTAGTCGTGGGCCTGAAGGAGCCTGATGTTTAGAGCAGGCGGCTGAGGGATCCTGGGGACTTGTTCCCACGGGTGAATGGTCATTGGGACCTTGGCCTGGGGTGGGGGGTCTTGTGGATGGGGGTTCTATAACGATGCAGACATAATCGGGTGTTTTGGGGATGAAGGGGCCTGGGGTTGGGAGCCCGAGGTTGAGGTGCCCAGGTGGGACGTGTCCCTGAGTGGGGGGCCCTGGTGTTGAGGGCCCGAAGGTGACGGGTCCTGCTGGTTGGGACCCAGCAGGGAGGGCTCCTGGTGCAGGTGGCCCCACAGCGAGGGCTCCTCGTGCTGGGACCCCCAGGGTGGCAGGTCCCGGTGGTAGCACCCCAGGGGCACTGGGTGCCGGGGGCCGCAGGGCGAGGGGCGCCGCGCGCGGGGGGCACCTGTGCGGGGGCTCGCGGGGCCGCGGGCCCCGTCTGCAGCTGCAGCTCCGGCACGGGGGGGGCGCTGGGCCCCACGGCCCCCTCCAGCTCCTTGGAGCGCAGCACCCGCGGGGAGCCCTGTGCCGGGCTCGGTGTCACCAGGAGGCACCCAGCAGTGCAGGGGGGCAGGGCCCCCTTCCCCCTGGAGCCCCAGCCACTCCATGGAGTTTCCCTCCTGCCCCAGGAGCCCCTGGCAGCTCTCCAGACCCACTGGAACCCCCAGCTGCACCACAGGGCACTTATGGGATCCCCTCCAGACCCACGTCTGCACCCCAGGGCAACCACTGGAGCCCCAGATGCCTTGGGACCCACCTGCACCCTGGAGCAGCCTGGGAACCCCACAGACCCACTGAGATCCCCCCGTTGCACCTTAGGTAACCCTTGGTCTTGCCCAGACTTCTTGGTACCCCCAGGCCCCTTCAGACCCCCTGTGGCACCACAGGACACTCTGGGGATCCCCGGTCCCTTGCAACCTACTGCCTGCACCCTGGGGCACCCAGGGGACTCCACCAGATCCTTTGGGACCCCCTGTGCAGCACAAGGCACCTTTGCCCCCCTGCAGCCCTCTTGTCACCCCCAGGCCTGCACCCTGAGACACCCTTGTTGCCCTCCAGACCCACTGGGACCCCCCACCAGGTACCCTGGGACTCCCTTGCTCACCCAGACCCTTTGGGACTCCCCTGCTGCACCCTGGGGCACCCATGGAACCCCCAGAGACTCATCAGAACCCCCTGATTGCACCTTGGGGCACTCATGGGACCCCAACAAACCCTTTGGGATTCCCCTCTTGCACCACAGGGCACCTTTGGAACCCTCCCCCTGCTACAGATGCCTCGTAACCCCCTGCCTGCATCCTGGGCACCCTTGACCTGCCCCCCCTGCCCCACACACACCCACTGGGACCCACTCCTGTACCCTGGGCACCCTTGGAACCTCCCAGAAACACTGAGATCCCCCTGCCTGCATCCCGGGCCACCATTATCCATTGGGATCCCCATGTTGCACCATGGCAACCCCAGGCCCCTTGGAACCCCCATGTTGGACCCTGGGGCACTCAGGGGTTCCCCAGATCCCTTGAAATCCCTGTATCATAAACTGGGGTATCCACGGGACACGGCTGATCCCTTGGGACACCCCAGCCTACACCCCGAGGTACCCATGGGCCCCCCAGACCCTTTGCGGCTCCCCTGTTGCACCCTGGGGCATCCTTGGGGCTCCCAGACCCATTGGGTCCATCCTGCCCATGCTCTAGGGTACCACTGCGCCCCTCAAGACCTGTTGAGACCCTCTGTGTGCACCCTGGAGGACCTGTGGTCCCTTCAGACCCTTTGGGACCCCCCCCCCGGTTGCACCATAGAGAACCACTGAACCCCCACTCCCACCCCAGACCACTTGGAACACCCCTGTTGCACCCTGGGATCTCCCCAGACACATTTAAACCCCCATGTGGTACCCTGGGGCACCCACGGGACACCATCCCCCCAACTCCTTGTGACGCCCATGTTGCACCCTTGGAATCCCCTTGGGACCCTCCTGCCTGCAGCCTGGGGCACCCCTGGGCCCCTCCAGGCCCCTCAGAATCCCCCTCTTGCACCATAGGGCGTCTTGGGAAGCCCCTGGAACCATTTCCCAACCCCTGCCTGCACCCCGGGACAGGACCCTTGTTCCCTTTGGACCCCGCAGTGCTCTGGGACCCTCCCCAAAAGCCTCGATGATCCATCCCATTGGTACCCCCTCCCACCAGCTCTGCCCTGCGACAGCGATGGGACCCCCCAGACCTCAATTGCCAGGGGCCCCTTCGGCACCTTCCCCACAGACCTCTTTGAGCCCCCCAGATCCCCTGGTGTCCCCCCGGGGGAAGGAACCCTTCGGTCCCGGCTCTCCCACCCACGGGACCCCCTTGGGTCTCACCTGGGGCTCGGCAGTGGTGGCGTCGGGGTTCTTGGCCACTTTGCGCACAATGCGCAGCCTCTTCAGGAAGGCTCTGAAGAACCTGGGGAGGATGGGGGGGCAGTCAACGGACAGAGCGGGGGCCCCGAAGCCTGGGCCCATTCCCATAATCCCAGCAGGAGACATGGGGACCCCGGGCAGGGTGCGCACGAGCACACGTGTGTGCTGCAAGCAGGTGTCATGGGCATGTGCATGAGCACCAGCGTGTCTCACACACGGGTGACGTGACGGTGATCACAGGCACCCACGTGTCTCACACACGGGTGACGTGACCATATGCATGAGAACACGTGTCCTGCACACGCAGGATGCGAGTGTGCTGACGAGCACACACGTGTCACAGAAGGCACTGGGGGGAAGGGGCACCCGGGGTGTCTGTCACCCAACGCAGGGGGGCACCCGGCCCCAAGGGGGCGGCTCTGGGGGTGCCACGGGGGACGGCAGCACCCAGGGGGGCCCAGCGGGGCCGGCACCCACGGGGCGGCTCCCGCCGCCGCTCACCTCGGCACGCAGCCGGCCGAGCTCCGCTTCCCCATGGCGGCCGCGCGCAGCTCCCGGGCCCCGCCGCCTGCCGCGCGCTCCCGCACAGCCCAACGGCCGCTGCCCACAACAGCCGGCAACGGCCCCAGCCTCCGGCTGCGAGGCCGCGGGGCCCCGGCCGCCCCTCACGCCTCGGGCCGCCTCCAGCCGCCGCCTCCCGCGGTCCCGAGCGCGTCTGGCCGCACGGGGATCGCGCAGGGATCGGTCGTGCGGGACTCGCGCCGCCCGCAGCCGCCGCCGCCCGCCGCGCGCCTCGCTGCGGCCCCGGGGCCGCCGCCGCCTGCAGCCGCCGCTGCCCAACGGCCGCGTCACGCGCTGGCCCCGCCCACGGCACGCGCCGCCACGCCCCCAGCCTCCCGCCGCGCGCTCATTGGCTGCTTCTGCCGCTGCCCCGCCCACCTGCCAGCGGCACTCAGTACCTGCCCCGCCCCCGGGCCCCGCCGCCACCTGATTGGCTGCAGATTAATGAATATTCAATAACATCGGTAACATTGGAGCCCAGCGCTGCGGCTGGTGCCAGCAGGGGACGATCATCTGTGGCCTGGAAATGTCCCACTGCAGAAGCCTCTGAGAGGGGCTGGGGACATCTCACTCCCAGCACCAGATGCAGAGCTGGGGAGGAGCTGGAGGAGGGCTGCAGGTGGGCAAACCCTGCAATGCTGACAAACAGGGAGACACGGCCAGGTGCAGGATACACATGGAAAAGGGTTTATGTTGGCCCTGCTTGGAGGGACTCCTCAGCTCGGCTGTGAAGATCTGCACTTAGGACAGGACAATGAAAGCAGATCACACAAAGTCTACAGCAAGAGTAATCACCAGGATCCCAGTTTCCCTAAGGTAGGAAACTGAACCAAAGAGCTTGAGGATCTGGGGGGATTTCACAGAAGAACTGGCCCAGGGCTTTGCTCTTTCAGAGTGCTATTGAAAATGTATTAGCAGTGTGCAGGACAGCACAGAGAAAACCACACACACACCCCCAATAAATAAATAAATAAGAAACTGAAAGCAGAGGTTCAAGAAAACTCCTTAAGTTAACCCTGTCAGGCCTATCCTCTTAAAGAGACCCCTAGCAAATATCCTGGGGATGAGCTGAAGCTGAGAGCAGCCCTAACCTGTGGAACACCCTGATGATGAGGAAATAACCCTGCCCTGATGGGGGTCTCTCCTGCCACCCAGAGCTTCTCCCTGCAGCACCATGGGCATTTCCTCAGGCAGGCTGAGTGCCGACCCTCACAGGTGGCAGAATCACTGCCCTGGCCACACAGCACCCTGGGGCACAGGGACACTGCTCTGAATTGCTGCCCACTCACACCTGGGTGCCCTCTCCAGCTTCACACTGCAGCTCTTTCCCTAGGAGAGGGGAGTTGTCATGCCCTGTCCCTCTAAATGTGTGCCTGGGAATCCCTGCTGAAGCACCACCAGCTCCAAACAGGAAAAGTTGGGAGAGACACCCTGACACATCCTATTAGCCTGAAGGCGCCAGGTTCAGAAGATCCCTCCAGGAACCACAGCACTGTTGCCCTGCACCCAGACACTTACCGTGCCAAGGGCTGGGAAGATTTATCCCTTCAGAGAGCTCTCAGCTGTCCTCCCAGTCCCAATCATCTTTCACTTATGGGCAGCTCATCTCAGCCTGGTGCCCGCAGGCAGTGCCCTGTGTCTTGGTGCTCCTTTAAGAGGAGCTGCTCCCATCCCGGGGAGAGCTGCTCCCATCTCATAATAGGACAAGACACCTGCAGAGTGAGAAAAAGGGAATTTATTTACTCATGCTTCAGGGACTGATTAGAGGACTTAAGACATCTAGTGAGCACTGAGAAGCACCAAGAATGGAGCAGGATTCCACTGGTTCCCAAGAACTCCACAAACTGACAGGAGGTGGGAATCCCCCTTTTTTAAGTTTTGGGATGCAGCAACTGGATTCCTCCCTGGGAGCTCCTGTGAGAGAATTCCTCGAGAAAGAGGAAGTTAGAGAAAAATTAGGGCCTGACAGAAGTTATGGCATTACAGAGGCTTCCTTGAAGTGAGGTACAGTTACTGCTTCCAGGATGGTTGGTACATGTGGAATCTACTTCTCCACAATTCCCTTGGCAACACAATCTGCCCTCCTAGCACGTGCCAATATGAGTACATGAAGAGTGGAGCAGAAAGGAGACACTGTGGCCAAACTTTGTTGACGTCCCTGTGAAGGGGATAATGTGATGGTGCCGTGCAGACGACGAGTGAATGGAGGGCAGAGCGGAGTGAAGACACTGCGGCCAAACTCTGTTGTACTCCCTACAGAGGTGGCAACCTGGTCGTACCATGCAGCTGGTAAGCCACATAGTGTGATGTCTGGTGCTGGGCCAACAATGGTGTCAGATCAGTCCCTTCCGATAGACTTTGCTCAAACTTCTCCTCCTCCTAATCTCATTATAATACCAATACACAACACCATCTCAGAAACTATCCACTTCCAAGGAACGACCACTCCTCACTGAGCATGATTTTCAATTAACTCAGGAGACTTTTTCAAACAAATCAATAACAAAAGTAAGCATGACTAGAGTCACTCAAACTCCAACTATACGTAAAAGAAAATATATAAAAGGTAAGAAGGAGGTACTGGTGAAGGAGAAAGAAGGAAGAAGGCAAGAAGGAAGAAAGAAGGAAGAAAGAAGAAGGGAGAGGGAAGACTCCATCATAACTTCTGGATCCATCAACAGGCTCAACTCCTTTCTCCCCTTTGCAGAGGACACTGCCTGAGGAGACTCCTCGAGGTTGAGAGCCCTCTCCCAACTTCTGGAGTTACTGATGATTGCACATTTGTACACTAGACACTAGCTAAGAACCCCACACTATAGTCGAGAATTTCCTGTCCTGACATCCGAAACCTGTTTTCTAAATGTTGCATTTGAATAAACTGCTATTTCTGAACTTGACTACTGGTTTTGAAGGCAATAGGACCTACAGTTGACAGACTGTTGTGAATCCTGACCTCTGAGGGTCAGCTGGAACGCAGGAGGATTCATCTCTTTACAACATATGCCCCCACCATCAAACCACAACACTGGAGAACAACCTTGCCAATGTTCCTGGGACCAATGGCAGGGTCCTTTCTGTGTGAGAACATGACATGCCAGCAGCAGGGGCATGGCTGCCGTTCATACTCTGAGGTCATTTCTGCCTGAGTAGCTGATGATAGCCCCAAAACTTCTCACTCTGATGACACTTATTGCTCCGGAGATGATGATAGGCCAAAGGGGGCTCTTAGCTCCCATAGGCTGTTGTGACGTCAGCTCAGTGTCTAGTGGTGACAAGCCAGAAACAAGGCTCATGGTTTGGATGTTGGTTGTGTTGGCATTCCTGCTGCACGACCTGATAGGCCAGCAGCAGGCACATGGCTCTGATGGCGACTGTGAAGTCACATCCTTCTCTGTAGACCTGAGGCTCTGGGTTGCTGAGGTTTCTTGTGACATCTCCTCTGTCCCTGCAGCTGATAGGCCAGAGCCAGCTGAAGGTTCCAGGGCACATTGTGAGGTCACTTCTGCCTTTGTGCGGGATTGGCCATCAGCAGGACCGGCCCCAGTCAAGGGCCTGTGAGGTCCCCTCAGTGTGAGCAGCAGAGGACAGGGCTGTGACATGGACTGTGAGGACGCGTATGTCTGTGCAGAGGACAGGCTGGAAACGCGCTGGCCGTGCAGGGCTGTCCCCAGAGCGAGTCCTGGAGATGGAGAAGGGACAGCAGACAAATGACTGCTCCTTGTCCATGGATGGGATCCTTGGAGGGGATCACCTCCCGCACGAGGGAGGTGAGCGGTGAGGCTGGAGGGAGAGGCGGGTGGCAGGGATGGGACCTGCACGGAGAGCACGAGGATGGTGGGGAAGGAGACCTGGGCCAAGATAGCCAGGCAAGAGCTTCTCCAGCGAGGGGACACATATTCCTGGCCATGGGCATTTCCTCTCACACAAAGCAGACCAACGGGCACTCTCTCCTGTAGCTGATGCTGGTTCAGGAAGAACAAGGTGCCACTGAAGATGTCCATGGGCCTTGACAGCCTTCGGTGCAGCCACCCAGGGTTCCTCATTAGCCCATTGCCTGTTCATGTCATGTGGTGGGATGAAGAGTAGTTCAGGGGAGGAGAGCTAGAAGGGTTTGAGAGTGCAGGGCCTGGAGCAGAGACGTGGCAGGGCCGGGGTGCCTCCCATTTATGCAGCACCCTGGATGTAGACGGGATGGGCTTTCCCTACAGCCAGTGCTGGAATGTCTTTGTTTGGTACAGGATGGAAACGCAGGATGCCCTGGGGCACTTGCCCAGCAGTCACTCCAAGGGGACATGGTTTTCCTGCAGGTCCCCTGCTGTATCTGCTAGAGACGTGTGGTTGTGCTGGACACCCCAGACATCAGACAAGGCCCTGCCAGCACTTTTCTGTGACATCAAATCAAGGCTCTGCATTGAATTACAAGAGCTGTTGGTTAATCCTGCAATCTTCCCATACCTCAGCTTCATGGGGAGTGTTGCTGCTGTCGTAGTTGGCATCTGGGATCATTTCAGATGGCCAAGATGGCCAATTCCCCAACTCATGCTCTAGGATGATGCAGGTCTCCTAGTAGCTCTATCAGAGCAAGCAGGCACTGACACATGCCTTGCACCTCCTCAGTCTCTTCTGCTGTCACCAGGTGTTTCTGTGGGAACTGCTGACTCCCACCCTGCATCTCCAGTGATTGTGGTGGAGCTTTGACAAGGACCTCATGGGTAGATCTCTGTGCTCTGCTCACTTCAAGTTTGGCAATGGGAATCCCGCCATTGCTATATTTGTGGAGTTTAGAGGAGGGATCCGAATACAACTTCAGGTCCAGGCCTAGACAGGTATTGCCTAGATTGATATTTCTGAATCAGCACCTGGACCATGTGTCAATTAACTCCTATTTGTCCACTCCTCGGTCTCCTGTCTAGTTAAGGGATGTGAAATGAGGCTTCCAGAGTGGGGTATTTCCAACTTTCATAGATAGTCATCCTTTGATGCAATAAATTGCCATGTTGGAATAATCTCTCTCCAATCATTAGCAAAGGACAACAGCTGATTATTTTAGTTTATTGAAGTGAGCTTTTCCCAGGAGGAGGGGGCACAAGGGACAGAGAAATTGGTGAGTTCAGCTGGGCCTCTGCTCCTGAGCGGGGCCAGGCTCCTGGGACGGAGGCAGCTCGTGGCAGCCTGGCAGCACTGCCCAGAGACAGCCGAGTGCAGGAGCAGCCCCTGTGCCAAGAGCAGCAGGGCTGCGGGCACTGCCTGCTGCTGCGGACAGCAGAGGAGAGAAGGCAGCGAGGGATGAACGGTGGTTTGGAGCAAGGGGAACAGAGCAGAACTCAGTGCATGGCAAAATCTTCACAGCCGTTTACATGGTGAGTGTCTGCCTGCAGGACAATGCTGTTGAGCTTTCTGGAGGGGACTTCTGCTCTCAGTCCATGCCATTATGCACTGGGTTTTTAATAGTCTCTCTCCTGGATTATTCAGGGCATAGCAGGCTGAGGAGATGCTCCAGGGCAGGCGTTCCCTGTCACACTGTCACAGGGACAGAGCATCCTGCTTCCTTCTCGCAGGGACGTTGCAGGGGGTGAAGGCAGGGAGTGCAGCCAGGTCTGTTCTTCAGAGCAGTGTCCCTGCGCCTGCTGTGTGCCCGGGGCAGTGACTCTGCAGCCTGTGAGGGGCAGCGCTCCTCCTGCCTGGGGAGCTCCCCATGGGCCTCCAGGGAGAAGCTCTGCATGAGAGGAGAGACACCTGGCAGGGATTAAGGCAGTGAGGGATTAAGAGGTCTGTGAGAAACCTCAGCAAGCCGCTTCATCCCCACCTTAGATTGCAGATAGCATCACCATCATCATTGTGGCTTCGGAGGACTTTATGTGACCTAGTCATTATGACCTGTGGCCACAGAGCCAGGAGGTTTCTGTAGGGCAGAGCTGAACACATGGAGGGTGATATGGGATCTGTGAGCCATGGCAGGGACAAGACATAGGGACAGAGGAAGAGCTGCCGGTGGGGACAGCTCCAGGCAGCAGAGATGGGCAGGGAAGGGGCAGGAAGTGCAGGGCAGGAGCTGCCCCCTCTGCAGCCAGACCTCCATCCATATCCAGGGGCATCTCTCCTGCCACGGGCCCATTTCCTGCTGCCCCACCAAGGGGCTCAGCGTCACTGCTCTGTAATATCACCCTCTGCAAGGTCGCCCAGCTGCGTATGGTGGAGGCTTTCCAGGATGCCTCTCTGTGCCTCTCCTTGCCTGCCTTGGTAGCAGTGTCATGGTCTTGCTCCTTGTTTCCCCTCCTGTCCAGGATGTTCCTGTTCCTGCTCTCAGCTCTCTGGGGTTGGGTGTTTTCAGCTGCAGTTCAGGCGCTGATGTTGCAAGCTGTGGAACAGAAGGGTCTGCAGGGAATGAGGTTGTCCATCCCGCTTCTGTCCTGTGTAGCTCCGTGAAATGCAGTGGACAGGGCTGGGAAATGAGCTGTATCTCCCTTAAGGAGAGCCCATCTTCACTGCTAAGCGAGACCTGTGAGGAAGCTGCAGAGACGCTGAGGGTATGGAAGTGGTGGGGAGAATCTGTCTACGGGCTGCTGAAGAGAGCCCTGTGTGCTCTTGGCAAGGAGTGAGGAGACTCTCTCAGGCGTATGGAGAAAGGGCGAGAAATTGAACATCTGCATTGTGAAATGGGATTCCTCTGCCCTCTGCACGGTCTGATCTCCTATAAGGATAGTAGAGGAGTGTGATCATCCTCCAGCATAGAACAGGTGGGAAATAGTCTAAGAGACAAATGAGATGTTCCTAATATGCACATAGCAACAGTGGATGATTTCCTCTCTGGACTCAGTAGAAATGCCAAAGAGGTCTATTTTGAGGAACACTCCCCAGGGCTGACAAGCACAGCTCCAATCAAATAAATCAAATAAAAAATATTGAACAATTCCACGAAACTCTGTTCCTCAAACCACCCTCTTTATATTTGGGATGGAAGATGCTGAAGGGCCTGTTGATGTCTTGAGTGGACTTCACCTGACAGAAATGGTGAATGGTCAAGCTCATCACCTCTGTCCCTGGTTCCCACTGCTGTACAGCAGAGCAGACTCCCTGGAGTCCAGGGGCTGAGGTCCCTGCTCCTCACAGCACACTCACCCAGTGCAAAGTTCCAGCAAAGGAACTGCACTAAGAGCCTCTTGGAAATGGCATTGGTAATTTGGGGGTGTCTGGAAACTGAATGAATTCAGAGGGTTTTTTCTGCAGTTGTTTTGTTCTCTTCTATTCTTTCTCCTTAAAAAACTCATCCAGTGCAAAGCAGAACTCATGTACTGAAAAAAAGAGATCCTTTCAATAAAGAGAGAGGCAGTGTTTGACTATGTGGGGGGAGAGGGTATGAAAACTGAACAACTTGGGAGTTCTTTTTTTTTCCTCTCTGTTTTTTTTTTCTTTTTTTTGTCTTGAAGAGTTAGTTCTGACTTCTCACAAACTTCTCTTCTTTGGACAGTTCCTAATGACACGAGGGAGGCAAATGTTGAATAGCAGCTCTTTTACTGACTTCCTCCTCCTGCCATTCGCAGACACACGGGAGCTGCAGCTCTTGCACTTCTCGCTCTTCCTGGCCATCTACCTGGCTGCCCTCCTGGCCAACGTTCTCATCATCACAGCCGTAGCCTGCGACCACCGCCTCCACACCCCCATGTACTTCTTCCTTCTCAACCTCTCCCTCCTCGACCTTGGCTGCATCTCCACCACTGTCCCCAAATCCATGCACAATTCTCTGTGGAACAACAGGGTCATTTCATACTTGGGATGTGCTGGACAGGTCTTTTTCTTCCTTTTTTTCGTATCAGCGGAGTATTATCTCCTCACAGTCATGGCCTATGACCGCTATGTTGCCATCTGCAGACCCCTGCACTACGGGTCCCTCCTGGGCAGCAGAGCTTGTGTCAAAATGGCAGCAGCTGCGTGGGCCAGTGGTTTCCTCCATGCTCTCCTGCACACTGGGAACACATTTTCCCTACCCTTCTGCCAAGGCAATGTGGTGGAGCAGTTCTTCTGTGAGATCCCCCAGATCCTCAAGCTCTCCTGCTCGGATTCCTACCTCAGGGAAGCTGGGTTTCTTGTTGTAAGTGCCTGTTTATGCTTTGGGTGTTCCACTTTCATTGTGGTGTCCTATGTGCAGATCTTCAGAGCTGTGCTGAGGATCCCCTCTGAGCAGGGCCAGCACAAAGCCTTTTCCATGTGCCTCCCGCACCTGGCCGTGGTCTCCCTGTTTCTCAGCACAGGTGCATTTGCGTACCTGAAGCCCCCCTCCATCTCCTCCCCGACTGTAGATCTGGTGCTGGCTGTTCTGTATTCAGTGGTGCCTCCAGCAGCGAACCCCCTCATCTACAGCATGAGGAACAAGGAGCTCAAGGATGCCATTAGGAAAGTGATTTCATGGACCTTTTTAAGCAGTGGTAATTTTTCCATATCTCTCCATAACTGACTCTTTCTGTATCTCGTAATTGGATTGAGCATTGTTTCTTCATGTTATTTTTATTACGGCTTTTATTAGGGGTAATACTTGTTATGGTGTTGTTACACAACTTCTTGTATTCATTCTCCTTTTTACGGTGTCTCCTCTGTCTCACCTGATACCCTAAATTGTGTCAAATGCTGGACAAGGTCTGACTCCCTAACAGTATCTCTGTAATAAAGTAATTTCTATCAGTACAGTGCCTGAAAGCTGGGCTTTTCCTCCAAAGCTGGTGTCAAGAATAAACCGAAGGACTTGTACCCCTAAAGGGCCTGCTGCACAGGATTCTCCATGGGTTCAGCAACACAGAGCTCAGAATCATGTAATGATCTTTCAGAGACCAAGGGCTGGTTTGGGAACTCCCCTATCAGAGTCCAAGGATAGTGGAGACACTGAATGGTCATGGATTTACACATGCACAGCTCTCCTACGTATTTTTTCAGGCACAGTGTCAGACGGCTGTTCTCATGGAGGGGAAGCTGGCGGTGTCAGGAGAGCACAGAGATCCTCCTGGAACAGCATATGCCTGGGATGGACTGTGAGTAGAGCCTCATAAAGGGAGAGGTCCTCGAAGATGGAGTTTCTTAGAGGTAAAGCACTGGGTATTCGCAGGCAAAAGAGGACTCTGCAGTCTTAGGAGAGGCAGTGAGGACTCAACTGTCAGGAGGAATGAGAACGGAGAGCCCTCTGGGTCACCATCTATCAAACACCAGGGGCAGGATGTATAGGCACAACTGGACACAACGAGCACCCTTGGAAATGCTCTGCAGTCCAGGTGCCCTGGACTGTGCAGTCATCTGCAGTCCCCCGGAGGGATTAGAGGTCGTGATACCCATTTGGTTGGCTCTGACTCCTACCCCTGGTCACAGGGGCAGTGAAATGTCACCCTTAGCCACTTTATTCCCCCCTCTCCTCCCTCCATATCCTTCCCAGCTCTGGACCTGTCTGTACTGGCCATTCTGTACTCAGTGGTGCCTCCAGCACTGAACCCCCTTGTCTACAGCATGAGGAACAAGGAGCTCAAGGAGGCACTGAGGAAACTTCCTCAATGGGTACAATGTCAGTGCCAATACCTGTCCTGTGTGCAGTCACGTGTTATTCCCATGTACTTGGCATGAAACATGTGCTCTTCATTTATTTCTTTCTGAATTTTTACTCTTACCTTCCTGAATAAAATAATAATAAATAATTATTTAAAATACATGGAGAAATGGAAAAAGGAAGACTTTCCCTTGCTGGAGCCGGATCTGAGTAGCGCTCACTTCAGCAAACTGGACACCCACAAAACCATGGGCTCTGAGGGGACTCTCTTGCCCTGTTCAGTCCCCATTTCTGACATAGCTCCATGAACTGGAGAAATCGAGTCCCTCCAGTTACACTGCTTGTGGCTCTGGCCCTTGGCAAGTGACCTTCACACATCAGAGACTCTCTGAGCACCGCCTGATAGATGCAAAAAGGGGCTCACATTGGAATGCTGCATTTATGGCACTGCATCTCGCACTGCTTTCATGCCTCCTGATGGTTAGCTTGCTTCCCTTTACCCCTTCTCTGTTTGTCACACTGCACCATTGCATGTGTCACGATCACATCTCAAAGTGCACAAGTGGCAATTTCTCCTCTGGTGTTATTCCTGTGTTTCACACCTCAGACAACTTCACCTGCCACCTGCATGGTCAAAGTGACAACTGGGAATAGAAGAAGCTGAGCACAAGGAAGGACCTTGCTATATCTTGCTTGGTCTTGTTACAGGCATTGCCTGCTTCAGGCTGGACTGCTTTTTCTTGGAGAGCAGGAAGAGAAAAGGCATCTTTCCCTTCTTTTAAAAGTTATCAGGCAATAATTTGCATACTGCTTGTAACACACTCTTGCTACTCAGGGCCATAAGGGCCCGGGGCTTGGGGCATGCAAAGGAGCACGATGAGAAAGAAGAGCACCGGCACAGCTCTGGAGCAGACGGGGCAATGGAAATAACCAGACACCACTTTAAAGAATGTTCTTAATTCACTATTAATATTAAGGCAGTACAGAATGATACATTTAACAAAATAAGCTTATTACACACTGGTTTTAGCATCAGACAAAATAAGCATGGTAATGCACCTAACCATTAGTATATTAGAATAGTGATTAAAAGATACATCACCAATTGCCTAAATATGCCATCATATGTCATCATCATCCAGATCCGCAGTAACTGGGGAGTCCCTGTTGTGCGAGGATTTGGAGAACCTTCCCAGCAACTGGGAGGTCTTATGTGGTGCATCCACCCGTGAGGTCTCCAAAATCACAGCAAGAGTGTCCATCTTTTATAGAGCCAAATCAGCAAATCACGATAACTTACATTTTGATTGTGAGCGGTGACATCTGATGTGGCATACTTTCCCTATCATGTGGGATGGGGATCTGGTCAGAGCCCAGGCCTCAGATGGGAGGGTTCCCTTCAACGTCAAAAACAGCCGCACGAGAGCTTAAAAAATCTACAGTTTAATAAGCCTCTGTGCAAACTGGCATGACCAATTCTACAGGTGAGTGTTGTGCACTGCAAAGGCAGTGCCATACTCATCTCTAAGTCAACCCCGACTCAGGCCTGTCGTTCAGGCCCTGCCACTTCAGTTCCTCATGTTCCACTCTGTCGTGACACACCAGGTTATATTCGTCCCCACATTGTGGGGCTGCCAAGAGATTTCCTTGGTAGTGGGAAGCAGTATGAAAAGAGAAAACAGGACCAAAATACAGCTTGGGAAGCTCAGATTGGGCAATAGGATGAAGAAATATCACTTGAAGGGTAGAGCAGTGGTGCTACAGGGCACCCAGAGCGAGTCTGTCACCACCCATGGCTTTGTGTTTCAAGAAACAGTCACTGAGGATGGAAAAGTCATCAAGGGAGGGAAGGAGAACCTCTTGTGAGAACTTGCTGGGGAAGCAGATTGGGTGTCTATGGTCTGCAGGGACACAGGAGCAGGTCTAGGACGACCTGTGGTAGAAATGGCCAAGGGCACTGCCAAGGCCCCAACAGAACAGAGGTCTTTATCCTCTTGACTATGGCTGTTTTGTCTGTCAGCGAGGCCTACCAGGAATCATCAGGACTTCTTTGCCCCCTTTATCCTTCTGGGGACCCTGGGAGGTGTCGTGTGTTTGTCCTGCACTCAGCATCCCATACCCTTTCCCAAACACTGATGCCAGGGAGGATGTGGGCAACACATGGAGGACTCTGCCTGTGCACTTCCATTTTCCTTGATAAAACACATCAAGGGTGAATTCAGCATCAGAGTCACATGAGTATTTCCTCTACCTATCTATTACCAGTGATTATATTTTTTAGCTTTAATAAGCCCCTGGTGAGTTGTTGCAGTTAATGGCCTCAGTGGGATTCATTAATGCTCTACAAAACTTTAGGGTTTCCTTCTGACTTTGACTTCTTCACAGATATCTTCAATCTCCTTTCAATAGCTGCAATTCATGGACTCACCTCCAAGCACTGCATGGAGCTCATTAAAAAGCAAAAAACCCTGATAAACTAGGACTCTCCATGCTATTTCCTTCAAGTGTCCATGGCTAATTGGAGAGGTTTGGGGAGTGTAGCTGAAAGCTGAAGACAACAATTATATACAAGTATTTCAGCTTTTTAAAGTTTTGTATTATTATTCTAAGGAATGTGTGACAGCACACCATCCAATTCATAGCCCTCCAGAGCGACTCCTAATGAAGTCAGCAGAGGTAGGAAAAGCCGTGTCCCAGTCATCAGGCACTGTATGCACAATCTTCCTCCCCATCTCCCCAGCCCTACCATTTCCCTCATCAGCCTCTCGGGAATTTAAATCACTCCTGTTGCAGGCTAAGCGTAGTCCACCTAAGTCTGCACTCTATGTTATAGTTCACCTGCCCCAATTCTCACCTGCTTTACTTAGACAACTGGCTGCCAACAGGCACAGGGGGATCTTCTTCTAGTTGCAAGGAAACAAAAATAAAATAAAATAAAATAAAATAAAATAAAATAAAATAAAATAAAATAAAATAAAATAAAATAAAGCAGAGCACAGTTTCATGGAAAATAATGACCCTCTTTGACTGGATGCTAAGTCCATACAATCTGTACATATATTAAGGACTTGACTAACGGGGCAGACTGCAGAAAGACAGAGCAAGCTGTAACCTCCCTAAAGGGCAAATGAGCAGCTGGATCTCTGAGTGAACAGAGTATCGGGAGGAGTCACAATGTGTCCAGATAGTACCCTAAAGGGGATGTTAGAAATTGTCACTTTAAACAGGACATGTGGGAAAGACCCCCAGCACGCAGAGCTGGGCCCACAGCATCACTGGTGAACTGCCACAGACGTAATAAGCAACCCAAAGAAGTCCTTCCTTTGGCAGTGACTTGGAAAGCCACATCTCTGGCAGGGTTGCAGGGAGATGGGAGTTCTCTTCTGTCAGATGGTCCCCAGGACTATGCAGAGATGAGGAAGAGCATGAAGGGAGGTTGCAGGGATTGTTGTTCGCCAACTTCATCAGCTGCAGAGCAGGGAGCTGGTCATCTCACCAACTGCTGACTGAGTCAAATGAGATGGGGACTGATCAGTGAGACGGGGACTGCTGGATCAACACCCGCAATGTGCACCTCAATTCTTGTTCCCAGCGATCCTGATGCTCTCCACCAAGGCTCCCAGCTTCGGGAGCTCATTCCCGAGGTGTCACACAGAAGCTGTCACTGCAAAGACCCCTGTGGATCCCAGGCTGTGGCAGCAGCTGCTCAGGGCTGGAGGCTGCCTCAGGAGTCCTGCCTGAGGGTCCCACCTTGCTTAGGGGACAAGGTAGCAGCAAGGACTCCTGGGGCTGGAGCTTCCCCGAGCCCCCCGTGGGGCAACTCCAACCCTTGTGTGGGTGCTGGGGGCAGAAGGACAGAATCCAGGGCAGGTTTCCCTGGCACTGGCTGCCCCTCTTCTCCCCCACGCCGGGGTGGGCAGTGCTGGCTGAGCCCAACACAGCAGCTCACACAGCCCCCCACACCCCCACACCAGCACCCCCTGTATCAGGGAATGCAGCTGGTCTGTGAAATCCCTGGCTCCCTTAGCAGCCAGTTGTCACAGTCGTGGCAGCCAAAAACACAAACAACTGGGGTAGATGCAACGCAAACTACGCTTTATTGTTTTTTAGGTACATTATTTATACCGAGCTCTCCTCGTCGTGGCTGCTGCTTATTGGTGAGGGCTACAAAGGACAGTAGCTAGAAACAGATTTATGACTGGATGATTCTTAGCTTGGCCAGTTTCTGCTCCGTGGCCAAACCTCCTTAAACTTGTTAATAACTGTCTGCGGTCTCCGTGTGAACTCCCTATCTCATAGATACACTCTAATCTTTTCAAGGTTAACATTCTCTGCTAAGGGAGCCAGGGATTTCACAGACCAGCTGCAATCCGTGACACAAGCTAGACACCCACAAATATATGGGCCCCAATGGGATTCACCCGCAGTGCTGAGGGAAGCATTTAGCAGCAGGCTCGTATTTTCCCTAGTCAGCCTTTTGTTCCTGCTGTAGTGCTCTATTGTATTTTAAATAATTATTTATTATTGTTTTATTCAGGAATGTAAGAGTAAAAATTCATAAAGAAATAAGTGAAGAGCACAGGTTTAATACCAAGTACATGGGAATGACAAGTGACTGCACACAGGACAGTTTTTGGCACGGACATTGTACCCATTGAGGAAGTTTCCTCAGTGCCCCCTTGAGCTCCTTGTTCCTCATGCTGCAGACAAGGGGGTTCAGTGCTGGAGGCACCACTGAGTACAGAATGGCCAGTACAGAGAGGTCCAGAGCTGGGAAGAGTATGGAGGGAGGAGAGGGGGTAATAAAGTGGCTAAGGGTGACATTTCATTGCCCCTGTGACCGGGGGTAGGAGTCAGACCTGACAAAATGGGTATCACGACCTCTAATCCTTCCACGGAACTGCAGATGACTGCACAGTCCAGGGCACCTGGACTGCAGAGCATTTCCAAGGGTGCTCGTTGTGTCCAGTTGTGCCTCTACATCCTGCCCCTGGTGTTTGATAGATGGTGACCCAGAGGGCTCTCCGTTCTCCCTTCTTCCTGACAGTTGAGTCCTCATTGCCTCTCCTGAGACTGCAGAGTCCTCTTTTGCCTGAGAATACCCAGTGCTTTACCTCTGAGAAACTCCATCTTTGAGGAGCTCTCCCTTTATGAGGCTCTACTCACAGTCCATCCCAGGCATATGCTGTCCCAGGAGGATCCCTGTGCTCTCCTGACACCTCCAGCTTCCCCTCCATGAGAACAGCCGTCTGACACTGTGCCTAAATACGTAGGAGAGCGGTGCATGTGTAAATCCATGACCATTCAGCATCTCCACTATCCTTGGACTCTGACAGGTGAATTCCCAAACCAGCCCTTGGTCTCTGAAAGATCATTACATGATTCTGAGCTCTGTGTTGCTGAACCCATGGAGAATCCTGTGCAGCAGGCCCTTGAGGGGTGCAAGTCCTTGGGCCTATTCTTGAAACCAGCTTTGGAGGAAAAGCCCAGCTTTCAGGCACTGTACTGATAGAAATTACTTTATTACAGAGATACTGCTAGGGATCCAGTCCTTGTCCAGCATTCGACACAATTGAGGGTATCAGGTGAGACAGAGCAGATACCGTAAAAAGGGGAATGAATACAAGTATTTGTGTAGCAACACCATAACATTTATAATCACTAATAAAAGCCATAATAAAAATAACATGAAGAAACAATGCTCAATCCAGTTATGGGATACAGAAATAGTCATTTGTGGAGAGCTGTGGAAAAATTACCACTGCTTAAAAATGTCCATGAAATCACTTTCCTAATGGCATCCTTGAGCTCCTTGTTCCTCATGCTGTAGATGAGGGGGTCCACAGCTGGAGGCACCACCGAGTACAGAACAGCCAGCACCAGATCCAGAGATGGGGAGGAGATGGAGGGAGGCTTCAGGTAGGCAAAGAGACCAGTGTTGAGAAACAGGGAGACCACGGCCAGGTGCGGGAGGCACATGGAAAAGGCTTTGTGCTGGCCCTGCTCTAACGGGATCCTCAGCACAGCTCTGAAGATCTGCACGTAGGACAGCACAATCAAAATTAAACACCCGAAGAATAAACAGGCACTAACAACAATAATCCCAGCTTCCCTGAGGTAGGAGTGTGAACAGGAGAGCTTGAGGATCTGGGGGATCTCACAGAAGAACTGCTCCACCACATTGCCTTGGCAGCGGGGCAGGGAAAATGTGTTCGCAGTGTGCAGGAGAGCATTGAGGAAACCACTGGCCCAGGCAGCTGCTGCCATTCTGACACAAGCTCTGCTGCCCATGATGGTCCCGTAGTGCAGGGGTCTGCAGATGGCAAAGTAGCGGTCATAGGCCATGACTGTGAGAAGGGAACACTCTGCTGATATGAAAAACGAAAAAAATAAGGTCTGTGCAGCACATCCCAATTGGGAAATGGTCCTGGTGCCCCATAGGGAACTGGCCATGGATTTGGGGAGAATGGTGGAGATGGATCCAAGGTCGAGGAGGGAGAGGTTGAGGAGGAAGAAGTACATGGGGGTGTGGAGGCGGTGGTCGCAGGCTACGGCTGTGATGATGAGGCCATTGGCCAGGAGGGCAGCCAGGTAGATGGCCAGGAAGAGCGAGAAGTGCAAGAGCTGCAGCTCCCGCGTGTCTGAGAATGGCAGGAGGAGGAACTCGTTGAATGAGCTGCTGTTGGACATTTCTCCTATTGGGCTCAGGAAAACTGTGTAGGCAAGAAAAGACAATAATAGCTTAGAAGAATTTTCTCTGAAATAAACTTTCCATTTTTCATAGAAATCCTTCTCTACTCTGTCCCGACTCTCAGTAATTTCTTCTTCGCACTCATTTAACTCTGTTCTCCCTCTAAGTTCAAGATGGATATGTGATAGAGAGAACAGGACACTGCTACTGACATGGCAAGGACTGCACTGAATCCTGCCCTGGAGGGCACCTCACAACCCCAGCAGGACAACAGAGACAGTCACGTGTCCTGACAGTCACAGGGTCTCCTAAAGGGAGAGTCAACCCCTTTGCAGCCCCTCCAATGACACTGCCCAGCACCCTGGGCACATTGCCCCTCTTCAGACACCTCCATGGCAGGACCTCAGGGTGAGTATCTGAATTTGTAGCTGAAGCCCCAGCTGACTGCCAGGACAAGAGCAGAAAGGAGAGACAGGGAAATGAGGAGAAACACTGTGACTGCTGCCAAGGGAGGACAGAGAGACAGAGCAGCACCATGGTCAGGTTGCACCTCCCAGACAGTGTGGACTTCCAGGACAGTGGTTCTCAGACCCTGTGCCTTGGAATGGGAAATGGGCACATGGCAAGAGAGAGGCAGCTCTGCTGTTCTGGAAATCTGACTGCAGAGGAGGTCAGAAATGCCCTGGAGCCCTTCCCCGTGAGAGCAGAGTGAGACTAAGCACAATGAGAATGAGGAGAGCTGCAAAGGGGATATTGCTGCTGCCCACAGGTGAAAAGGCAGTTGAAGGAATGTTCTGGGGTCCTCACAGACCTATTGATCCCTCAGAGCAGCACTGCACAACTCTCCTTCAAGCATCTAAAGCTAAAATGTCCCATTCATTTGCTGCCTTGTCAAGGATACAAAACAAAATCCTAGCCTCTGGATATTCCCTTCCCTTTCATAGAAGCTTCCCAAGAGTGTCCTCTTGAAAAGCCCCTTCCAGATATGTGGTGTGTGTGAGGCTTCTCCCTGCAGCGCCCTGGCAGGCTGAGTGCTGATCCTCACAGAATCACTGCCCTGGGCACACAGAACCCTGGGGTGCATGGACACTGCTCTGAAGAACAGTGCTCTGAAGAACCTATGTGCCCACATTGCCTTCACTGTCTTGCACCAGCTGCAGAAGAAGCAGCCATGATGCCCTGACCTTGTGATGCTGGGACAGGGAATTTCTGTTCTGAAGCATCGCCTCGTATGCAAAGTAGAAGCAGGGAGAACAGTCCTCAAAAAAAGAAAAGTCATCAGCTGGGACGGCTGCTGCAGACCCCTCCAGAAACCTCAGTAGCATTACCCTGCAGCCGGTGACTTACCGTATCACAGATTGCTCCCACCATGAGCTCTCCTCTGTCCTCCCACTCCACGCTGCCTTTCACCTCTCTGTCCTCTCTCCTCTGCTGTCCACAGCAGCAGGCAGAGCCCGCAGCCCTGCTGCTCTTGGCACAGGAGCTGCTCCTGCACTCGGCTGTCTCTGGGCAGTGCTGACAGGTTGCCACGAGATGCGGCCCAGCTCAATTCATGAATTACTCTGTCCTTTGGGATTCCTCCCTCTGGGATATGTTCCATCGAGTAACCTGTTTTCCTTCTCTAAAGAGTACAGGGATACAGATTCCAATGTTGCAATTTATTTCATCAGATAATGATTATCTACCAAAGTTAGAAATGTCCCACGGGAAGTCCTGATTCACATCTCTTAACTAGGCAGGACACCCAGACAGGGATAAGAAGGGAGCTTGTTGATACATGGTGCATATATGATTCAGATGACTTATTCAGATGGTTTATTGGGGCTCCACATGTCTGTTCAGAAACACCAGGTTTGGAGAAGGATTCAGCTAACTCATGAACTCCACAAATACATGGCAGGTGGGATTCCTGGTCAGGGCAGGAATTTCCTTGGTCAACTCTAATGACCCTGGATGCCTTCTATCTTACTAGAGCACCACTCACAATAAAGCTGAGGGACAGGCAGATCCCTACAGCTCAAAAAGTTGATCTATTCCAGTGGAGACCATTTATAGAATCACAGTATGGTTGAGGTTGGAAGGAGCTTTGCAGATGATCTAGTCCAAACCCCTTGATCAAGCAGTTTCACCTACAGCAATGTTTGCAAGCAACTGGGAAGCCAGCAGCAGGCACATGGCACTGCTCCTGCTTGGGAGGGGGGTCACGTTGTCTGTGCTCCTGACTGGACAGCACCAGGCATTAGCAGGTCCATCCATGTCTGTGAGGGTGACCGTGAGCTCTGCTCTTTGCTGAGCCCCGGGCAGGCCAGCAAGAGGCGCCTGGCTGGGCAGTTCCTTGGGAGGTCCCTGCTGGCAGAGCAGCTGCGAGGCCAGCGCTGGCCCATGGCTGGGGACGGGCTCTGAGGCCGCTCCTGTCCCAGCAGCAGCGCGGCCGGCAGCGGGGTCTGGTGCAGACACGCGGGGAGGTCCCTTGTGTGCGCGGAGCTGCCGGGGCAGCAGCAGGCGCTGCCTGTGAGGCCAGGGGTGTCTCAGCAGCGGGCAGGGACACGGAGGCCATTGCGGGGATGCTGCCGGGAGGCCCCTGCTCTCTGCAGGGCTGGCTCTGTGCTGACGCGTGGGTGTCGGCTGGTGACGTCACTGCTGCCGCAGCCCCTGATAGGCCAGGCCGCGCAGCTGGTTGTGACGTCAGCAGCCCCTTCCTGGCCGGGGCGGCTCTGCCGAGGAACCTGGTGTCCCTGCAGCCTGTGGCGGCAGCAGCCCATGCTGGGCTGTGCGCGAGTGAGGTCCCCCTGCCCGAGGAGCTGCTGGGCCAGCAGGAGGCTCACGGCGGGTGCTGGCGCTGAGGTCGCTGCTGCCAGAGCAGTGAGGGGCCAGCAGCAGCAGCGGGGACAAGAGGGTTTGCTGAGGGTGCCCCATGGAGGGGCTGACACCTGCGGAGCTCTGCAGCCCTGGAGAAAGGCAGCTCCTTAATCAAGAGGAGGGAGAGAAGCACTTAGCACCAGGAACTTGTGCTGCTGGGAGCATGATCTTCTCTGGCAAACGCGGACAAGGAGTAGAGACTTGTGGCCAGCTACCATTGGATCAGGGAGTCCAGCAAGACCTTTTAGGCTGCTAAATGATCCCAGTGCCTGAGCGAGCATGGTGTAACGAGAGCAGCACCATTAATAATCTGTGATTGCCAGGCTCTTTGTCTGTAGTAATTTCCCTCCCTGTCCAACAGAAGGGATCTTGTGAGATTTTCCTACAGGGTCTGAACCGGGTCTCTCTCCATCATGGGTCCACCTGCTTTTATGGTCTAGGTAGGACTGAAAGACATTAGAGGTCTGTGACTTTCTATCCAAGCACGTTCTCTTTGGAGAACAGGTACAAATGCTTTAGCAGGAGACAGAAGGAATGTCCCCCCAACAAAAGGGAGCTTGGAGCCTGCTGCCTGCTGGACACTGAGGTTCAGGCCTGAAGCTTCCTCAGCTCTTGCCAGGATCTGCATCCAGATATCCCAAGTGGTCTGTGCAATACATACAGATATGTATCTTGGAGTACGTGAAGTAGAAGAGGTAATCTCTCAGGTGGAACTGAGAAGAACTGCTGTGGGATGCGGTCATGGAGTCCTGGACAGCTGGTGCCATTGCAGGTGCCCTCGTCCTCTCTGCTCAGCCTCCCTCTGCAGCTCTGATGGGCTCTGGTCTCCCGAGGTTTCTGTGAGAGCTGCCAGGCCCAGGCAGCTCCCTCAGAAACCCCAGGGCCTCTCCAAGTGCTAATTTTAATTCCAATGTTTTCCTGTCACCTGTTACAAAGACTGAGAGTTGAGAGTATGAAAGAATTGTTTGGAAAGTGCCTATGGGTAGCTAAAAAGAGCCCTGCATGTTCTTGGCTAGAAGTGGAGCTTGGAGAGCTCCCTCAAGTGCCCTGAGAAAGGGAGAGAAGTTGAAGATCAGAGGTTTTGAAACTGGACTGGTCTGCTCTTAGGAAGGGCTGGGTTCTTTTTAGGGGAACTTGTTTAGGGTGATCATAATGCAGATCAAAGAGATGTAGGCACATGATGCTGAAATCAAGGCTAGCAGGCAGATGAGCTGTCCTCACTCTGCAAAAGGTGACTATGAATCTTTTTTTTCTCAAGATTCCCAGTAGGAATGCTGAAAATTTCTGCCTCTGAGGAACACTCCCCAGGTGGTATTTCACCTAATCTGCTGCTATTACAAGAGCCCTGGGGTCACACTGAGAACCATTAGAGAGCACAGACGCGTGCCAGCAGTATCAGTGATGGGGAGCCCCATTTCGCTGGGTCTGCTGCCCACCTCAACTACCAAGACCAGCGCGGAGTTAGGAGTCACCCCATGGCCTTATGGCCCCACAGCCCCACTTGTCTCCCTGGAGATTTTCTGACACCACTTGACACAGGGAGAAAAAGCTTCCAAGGGGTTTATTTGAAGCAGGCGATGGCTGCTGGCGATGTTGGCGAGTTTGGTTTCTCTGGGCACATGGGTGCTGTCTCTCAGCTCTGCTCCAGCCCCCATCTCAGGGGACCTGTCTGGCACGTGCGTCTGCTCGCTGCTCCTCTCGCTGCCCCGCGATGCAGCGGCAGCAGAACGCTCTGCACAGAGCCCGAAGCGCCGTCCTGAGCCGTGAGCGCCATCGCCGGGGAGCTGCGATGTCTGGGAGGGCAGCGATGCCTGCGGTGGGAAGCAGAGCTGTGGGCAATGGGCTGCACTGGCGCAGGGCTGCACCTGCCTGTCCCTGCCACCAAGGGCTTCCCGAGGGGTTCTGTCCTCGGCACAGCAACTCCCGAGCGCTTCCTGCTGCCGGCCTTGGTGCCACCCCCTGTGCCAGGACAGGCCACTGTCCCCAGCAGGGCTCTCCACTCGGGTACGTACCTGGCTCAACGTCGGGTGTGGGGCTGCAGGAGGAGGGCTTCTCCTCCTCCTCTTGGGGCTCCAAGGGCACCTGCATGGACAGAGCAAGAACACGCACCCGTCAGCCATCAGCTGGCCCTGCTGAGGGTCCCAGTGCCCCAGGCTGCACCATGGCAAAGGGTTTGGATCAGAGGAGGCTGCCCATGGCTGCACGTCCCAAGGAAAGGGACCTGCGGCTGGCACGGCAATTGGACAGGGCTCCTTGTGGGGCCGTAGCAGCAGGGCTGGGCAGGGGGAACGGAGGCAGCCAGGGGCGTGTGTGGCACAAGGGGGCTCGTGCCCTGGTGTGGAGGGGGCTGCTGCTGGGGCTGCCCCCTCCCTCCTCGCTCAGCATCCAGGCCCCAGGGCTGAATGTGACGTGGGCTGGAGCAGACTTCATCCTTGTGCCTTTGGCACTTGGAAACAGAGAGGAGCCGGCATCTCCCCATGGAGACATGGCAGAGGGCAAATGCCTGGGGTGACAGCGGGGCACCATGGGCAGAGGGGTCCCAAGGGATTGGGCAGCTCTGGGCACCCTATCTGCTCCCCCCAGACCCAGCTCACAGGGCAGCTCCCTGGGATGGTGGGTGCAGGTGAGGCGCTACTTGCTCACCTGGGGAGCAGGGCCTGCAGCCGGGGGAGGAGCCGCTGGTGCCGTGTCCTCAGGCAGTGGTTGCTCCAGAGTGGGGCTGTCACTCACAGGGGGCACCTTCTGGTCAGTCATCTCCCTGTCTGTGAACTGGCTCCGGAGGCTGGGTCTGACCCATGGCAAGGAGATGCTTCCCTCCACCTCCTGGCCTTGCAAAACCTCTTCAGCATCTTCTTCTTCCTCATCAGTCTGGCCCATGTGCTCATCCTGCTCTGCTCCCAGGTCCTTCTTCCCACTTCTCATCTGCCACTCCTTCTTGGGAGCATGGACATAGAGCCGCTCCAGCACCTCCCACTTGCACCTTGCGTCTTTGAGGAGCTCCACTTGAGTGACCTTCGGGTTCCACAAGTCATAGAAGGAGTTTCTGGCGAGGAGCTAGAGGAGAGAGGGAGGTTTGTGAACAGAGCTTCATTTTCCACCTAGAATGGCCTCCTGAGCACAGGGACAACTGGGATGTCACAATGCAGCGCAGCAGCTTGTCCCAGCACCGGTGGGGTTATGGCTGCCCCAGCCCTCCCTTGTGCTCACTTGTTTGGGTCGGACATTGAGCGATCCCGAGACTGTCAGGGAGAAACGTGTCCCCTCGCCCTCCTCTTCCTCGTCCTCGCTCTCCTCCAGGCTCTGCTGCTTCCTCAGGAAGGTGCCTTCTCGCAGCTGGGCCAAGCTCTGCCCGGTGCGCGCCAAGCAGCTGCTCTCGAGCTCCTCCAGCGGCTCCGTGCGGATGCTGAGCACGGACAGGCAGCGCGCGGTGTTGTCCGGGTGCACACGCAGCGGCTCTGCTCCCAGGTGGCAGACGATGCCCACAGGCTGCTGCTTTGGGCCCTGTCCTGTCCCTGCTCGGCGCGGTGGGGCAGCCTTCCGGCTCTCTGCCCTCAGCTCCACTGCAATCTCTGCAAAGATGCCGTCCACGAAGCCAGCAGTCTCAAGCAGGGATGAGCACGTGGCCTCCAGTGAGGCCGTTTCACCGGGTGAGCCGGCAGCAGCCGTGTCTTCTGCAGAGCCGGGTGGTGCCTCTGCGAAGGGCAGGCTGGGGAGTTCAGCCTCTCGGGAACCCTCCTTGGCTGCCGGCGCGCACTGCTGGGCATCCTGCGGGGCAGAAGAGGCTCTTTCCTCCTGGGACACCTTGACAGGTGGCACTTCCACTTGGGGAAGCTGCAGCTCTCCCCCTTGGCACCCTGAGGATGTGCTTAGCACCAAGTCCTGGTTCAGCACCACTGCCTCCAGGCGCTGGTCCTTGAGCTGTTGGTCCACCTGTGGGGAGAAGGAGGCCCGGGATGGAGGTGGCTGCATGGATGCAAGTGGCCTCTGAAGCACAAGAAATCTCAGCCCTGTGTCCAAGGGAAGCTTGTGGCTGCACACAGCCTGGCTGAGCTCAGTCTAGAGCTGCTCCCTGAGCCTCAGCACAGAGCTCACATGGTTTGGGTGGCCCTGGGAGGACCCTGGTTGGCGTCTTTTGTCTGAGAAAAAATACCAAGGGCTGAGAATAAATGAGCCTGTCTCAGAAGAGCTTGTGTCTGGCTACCTCACCCCAGCTCCCCTTCCAAACCATCCTTGTGCTCTCCGTGTCAGTCCCATCCCTGCTGCCTGCCTCTCCCTTCAGCCCCACTGCTCACCTCGCTCCCGCTCTCCTGCAAGCCTGAGAGCCCGTCTGTGGGCTGGGAGCAGGCGTTGACCTGCTGCTCCTTGTCCATATTCAGGATCCTCTTGTGGGGACCTGACACTGGCACCAAGGGGAGCTGCTCTCTCCTGATCGAGCTGCTCTCCTCAGAGTGGGGAGCCTGGGGTCTTTTCTCCCAATAAAGGCATGGTCACCATGGGGACTGCCCCCTCACAATGACCTTGTGAGCATGATGCCACTGACATCACAAAGCCCTGCTGAGTGCCATGGGGACCTCGTCACGATGTCCTGGTGGAGACCACGGGGACACCATCACGATGTCTTGGTGGAGACCATGGGGATTCATCCCATAATGATGCCTTGGTGGAGACCAAGGGGACCCCATCATGATGCCTTGGTGGAGACCATAGGGACTCCACCATGATGTCCTGACGATCTCCATGGGGATGCCCATCACCATGTTGCTACCTCCCAGTCCTGATTCAAGCTTCTGAGCCTGCCTGGGAACTGCTATGAGGGGAGCAGGATGAATGTTCCTCCCTCCAGCTCTGCACTCCCCAGGCCTTGCAGAGGCTGCACTTCTTCAGGCGCTCCATAGCAGAGATCCACACAAGGCCATCCCTGTCGGCCTGCCCATTAATCCTCACCCCTACAATCCTGACTGACTCTCTGTTTGTCCCTAGGCAGAGCTCTCTGCATCTTGCTGTGCTCTCCAGGGTTTCCTTTGTCCACCTCACCTGCACCTTTCCCTGCCATCCCAGCCCATCACTCCCTCACTCTTGCTGTAGTCTTCTTCTTCTCTGAGTCATTCTCAATTTAAGGCTCTCCTCACCAGCTTGGCCAACTGCTTGATGACCATCAGGTGAGCAGATGGAAACAGTCTCCTTCCAGATGAAATGTGACAACATGCAGTGTTGCTGCCTTGCTCTAAGCTCAGCTGCAGGTTCTCCTCCAGCTCCTGCTGAAAAAAAGAGAAAGACAAAAAGAGTTAAAAAAAAAAAAGGGAAAAGAGACTCTTTGCGCTTCATCCTCTCCATTTCTTGCTTGTCTTAGGCTGGTATGAGGGTACATGAAAGCAATATGAATTATGGTACCTGAAATGCAGAATTAAAACCGGAATCCTTCGGACATGTTTCTCCTTCTTGTATCAGTGCATGAGAAAATTCCTGTTCCTTCTGGATGAGGACAGCCTTTCATGTGGCCACACTGAGGACATCAGTAGCATGCTCACTGTCAGGATCACCACAGGTAAGAAGGTTCAGGAAGAGGAGACCCATCAGCCTTTAAGAACATAGGTTCATGAAAGGAGACCCCAGTGTCATGTGTCTCCCATTACTGATTCCTCCTTTCATATGTTGGTGCTCAGTTGCTGGTCCATAGGCCCTGGACCACCTTGAGAGGCCTCAGAGTTCCTGCCCTCTGCACCCATTCCAGGAGGTTGTGTCTTTCCTGGAGGTGCTGTGCTGTATTTGCCAGCCATGGCTGGCTGTAATGGGCACACCAGGCACCTGGCCCAGCTCTAGAGACCTTGGACTGAACTTAGGTGCCTGCCGTGCAGGGATGTGCGTGTGTCACTTGGCTTTGCTCTGATTTGAGCTCACATGCCCTAAATGCACATGTCTGGTTCCATTTCAGGTGGTCAAGCATACCATCCTCGCCGCTATGTCCACCAGCTGGTGTTTGGGAAGGATGTCCATCTCTCACGATGGTTCCAAGAGAACTTGCAGACCCTTGCATTTGCCTTGGACCACCCCAGCCCCTCAGGCACTACAAGGTGTTATTACTGACTCCTACCCTCTCTCTCTAGCGATTAGAGATGCCAGGGCCATTTCCTACCTGGGATGTGCTGCACAGGTCTCTGTCTTCTTGAGTTCAAGAGAATGTTTTTTTCACATAGTTATGGCTTATGACCACTTCAAGGCCATCTGCAGACCTCTGTGCTATGGGATCCTCCTGAGCAGCAGAACTTGTGTTGAAATGGCAGCAGCTGCCTGGGCCTCTGGGTTTCTCAATGCCCTGGTCCATACTGCTAACACTTTCATGCTTTCTTTCTGTAGAGACAGCTCTACGGACAGTAGTTTTGTGAAATCCCCCAAATCCTCAAGCTCTCCTGCCAGGCTACAGGCATTTCCATATATCTGGAATGCAAAAGGTCAGGATGTGGCACAGAAGACAGATTGGTCATGGTAGACCCTATTACCAAGAGCCAAGGACATTGTGTGTGCAATGGCCCAACTTGAGAGCAGAGAAATGCTGGCATGGAGAGAAGATGTCAGTGCAATGGTGAGAGGAGGTTCCCACTAAGCCTGCAAAGCCTGCAGTGCCCAAGGCCAGGGAGAAACACAGTGTGACTGTGAGGAAATGGCAGGAGAGGGCTTTGTTGCCTGAGCTGATTTGTAGCACCTTGGGGCCTGGAACAGAGTTGGGCCAATCTCCAGGCAGGAGAAGGCATCATTGAAGGTGTTCTTGGGCTGGAGCCGTCTAAGATCCAGCCATCCTGAGGCTATCATTAGCCCAGTCATATCATCCAGGGTGAAAGGAGGTTCTGTTTGATAAAAGCGAGAAGCTGTTAAGAGAGCAGAGACCAGAGCAGATCACACCTTGGTGTGATGTGCCTCTCCCATTTAGGGAGCACGCTTGGCTGTAGGAGGGATGGACTTGGCCTAAAGGCAGTGGTGGGATCCAGTTGTTTCGGCACTGGTAGCAAACCCGAGAGGTCCTGGGGCGCTTGCCCAGCTCCAACTCCAAAGGGACATGGCTTCTCATAGATCCCATGCTAGAGGAGGCATTTGGTTATGCTGGACAACGCAGGCATCTGTCTTGGCCCAGCCAGCCTATTCCGATGTCACTGAATGATATGTCTGCACTGAATTATATTAACTTGCACTGTGATGATCTGCCTGGGTCTCTGCTTTATACTGCATGGTGCTCACATAGTAGTGGAAGGCACCTGGGGTCATTTGAGATGGCCAAGAACATTCCCCACCTGGTCTTGTCCTGGAGCTCCATGAGAATGTGGGTCTGAGATTTGCTTCTTAAGAGCAAACAGACATGGGCAGGTTTTTGGTACCTCCACTGTCTCTTCAACTGTCCCCAGGTGTTTGTGTGTTGCCAGCTGACTCCCACCCTCCATCAGCAGTGATTACAAGGGGAGCTTAGAGAAGGAGGTCCCGTGGAGATGTCAGTGCTGTGCACACTTCAGCATGGGGAAGCAGAATCCCACCTTCTGTGTGTTTGTGGAGTTCAGGGGAGGAATGTGAATCCCATCCCAGACCAAGGGCTTCAGAACCAGCATGGGATGCCCAGATTGACTCATCTGAATCCATGAGCCCCCTTCTTGCCCCTGTCTCAATGTCCTGCTT
Source organism: Tinamus guttatus (assembly GCF_059628265.1). NCBI lineage: Eukaryota > Metazoa > Chordata > Aves > Tinamiformes > Tinamidae > Tinamus > Tinamus guttatus. The sequence continues at coordinate 715,049 of NW_028288951.1, forward strand.
ACGGGGTCTTCCTAACTAGGTACTTCCAGAGTGGGACCTTTCTAACTTGCACAGATAGTCATTCTCTTGATGAAATAGACGGCAAGTTGGGAATCCTTCTTTCTCTACTCATTAGGAAAAGACAACAAGTGATTATTTTAGTTTACTTAACAAACATTTCCCAGGAGGAGGGGACACAAGGGACAGAGAAATTGGTGAGTTCAGCTGTTCCTCTGCTCCTGAGCAGGGCCAGGCTCCTGGGACGGAGGCAGCTCGTGGCAGCCTGGCAGCACTGCCCAGAGACAGCCGAGTGCAGGAGCAGCTCCTGTGCCAAGAGCAGCAGGGCTGCGGGCACTGCCTGCTGCTGCGGACAGGGGAGGAGAGAAGGCAGCGAGAGGGGAACAGCAGTGTGAGGGAGAGAGGAGAGCTTGTTGTGGGAGAAACCTTTCCAGCCCTTGACACGGTGAGCGAGGCAAATCTGCTGATGTTCCTGGAGGTCTCTTCTGAACTCAATGCATGTAATTATGGATCGAGATTTTAAAGGTCTCTCTCCTGGAGTATCCAGGACATGGCAGGAGGAGATGCTTCAGAGCAGGGATTCCCTGCCACACACTCACAGGGACAGGGCATCCTGCTCCCTTCTCCCAGGGAAGACGCAGGGGTATGAAGCCATGGTCTGCATCTAGCTCTGCATGGGCTGTGATTGAGAGCAGCATCCCCCAGGCCCAGGGTGCTGTGTGCCCGGGACAGTGACTCTGCAGCCCGCGAGGGGCAGCACTGCCCAGGGTGCTCCCCACAGCGCTGCGGGGAAGCGCTGCGTGGGGAGACAGACACCCGTGAGGGCAGGTTCATTCTGCTGCTAAGAGGCTGCTGCAGAGTGAAGTCTGCTCACAGCTCCAGCTCATACACAGGGCACGTGCGAGGGGTCCTTTACAGGAGCAAGATCAGAAGGGCCACTTGAAAGGGAAGGAGCTTTCCTTCTTCTCTCTGCTCTTTCAGCCTCCTTAATATTGCAGGGGGAATGAAGGAACAAGTTTTCTGTTTTGGCAGGGAACTGGGAATCCTAGATCTTCATGCCTAGAGATTAATAGGTCTGTGAGAAGCCTCAGCAAGCTGCTTCATGCCCACCTTAGCCTACAGGTAGCATCCATATCCTCTTTGTGGACTCATAGGACCCCATGTGACAAGCTAGTTAGAATCTGCAACTGCAGAGCTGCCCCTGGACATGGCCCAGAGGTTTCTGCAGGGCAGAACTGAGCATACAGAGGGTGATACGATATGGGATCTGTGAGCAATGGCAGGGACGGGGCACTGGGATAGAGGAAGAGCTGGTGGCAGGGACAGCTGCAGGCAGCAGAGATGGGCAGGGAAGGGGCAGGGGGTGCAGGGCAGGAGCCTCCTCCTCTGCAGCCAGACCTGCAGCAGAGGAGAGGGGCAGCTCTCCTGCCACAGGCCCATTGCCTCCCGCCCCACCAAAGGGCTAAGAGGGACTGCCCTGCGATGTCCCCCTCGGAGAGGTGACATACCCAGCCGGTAAAGTGAAAGGTTTCCGGAAGGCCTCTCTGTCCCTGTCCTTGCCTCCCTTGGCAGCACATTGATGGTGTTGCTCCTTGTTTCCCCTCCTGTCCATGCTTTTCCTGTTCTTGCTCTCAACTTTCTGCAGCTGGATGTTTTCAGCTGAGGTTCAGACACTGATGCTACAACTCGTGGAACAGAGGAGTCTGCATGGGAGTGAGGTTTCTCAAGCCACCTTTGGTTCTGTGGAGCTCCTGGAAATGCAGCCTGTGAGCCTAGGCATTGCACTGACTCTCCCTTAAGGAGAGCCCGTCTTCAGTGCTAACGCTCCTTTTGCTGTTTCCCTGTGGTGTCCTGCCAGGCTGCCACCTGCCCTCCAGAAAGGCTCTGCTGTCTCACGGCCTATCTGTGATACCTGAGCGACGTGTGAGGAAGCTGCAGAGATGCTGAGGGTATGGAGGTGGTGGTGGGAGGCTGTCCATGAGCAGCTGAAATGAGCCCTGTGTGTCTTTGGCTAGAAGGGGAGTGTGGAGACCTCCCTTAGGAGTATGGAGAAAGGATGAGAAATTTGGAGATGGGCAGTTAGAAACTGCACAGCTCTGGTCTCAGCAGAGCCTGGTCTCCTTTGAGGGCAGCATAATGAACATGATGATCTTCTAGCTCAAGGAGACATGAGTACAGGACAGATGGGAACAAGACTAATAGATAAACAAGATAAACTGCACTAAGATACTCTTACTAAAGTGAGGTAATGGAGGATGGTATCAGACAACTGAATGACTTCAGGGCTTTTATGTTCAAAAGTTTATCTTAATTTCTCCATATCTTCTATTCTTTAGACAGTCCACATAACTGGAGAGAGCAAATGTCCAACAGCAGCTCCCTCAACGAGTTCCTCCTCCTGCCATTCGCAGACACACGGGAGCTGCAGCTCTTGCACTTCTCGCTCTTCCTGGCCATCTACCTGGCTGCCCTCCTGGCCAACGGCCTCATCATCACAGCCGTAGCCTGCGACCACCGCCTCCACACCCCCATGTACTTCTTCCTCCTCAACCTCTCCCTCCTTGACGTTGGCTGCATCTCCACCACTGTCCCCAAATCCATGAGCATTTCCCTTTGGAACAACAGGGCCATTTCCTACTCAGGATGCGCTGCCCAGATATTTTTCATGGTCTTCTTCTTTTCAGCAGAGTTTTCTCTCCTCACAGTCATGGCCTATGACCGCTACGTTGCCATCTGCAGACCCCTGCACTATGGGAACCTCCTGGGCATCAGGGCTTGTGTCAAAATGGCAGCAGCTGCCTGGGCCAGTGGTTTCCTCAATGCTCTCCTGCACACTGCGAACACATTTTCAATCCCACTTTGCCATGGCAATGTGGTGGAGCAGTTCTTCTGTGAGATCCCACAGATCCTCAAGCTCTCCGGCTCACACGCCTACCTCAGGGAAGCTGGGATTATTGTTGTTAGTACCTCTTTACTCTTTGGGTGTTTCATTTTCATTGTAGTGTCCTATGTGCAGATCTTCAGAGCTGTGCTGAGGATCCCCTCTGAGCAGGGCCGGCACAAAGCCTTTTCCATGTGCCTCCCACACCTGACTGTGGTCTCCCTGTTTGTCATTACTGCATTGTTTGCCTACCTGAAGCCCCCCTCCATCTCCTCCCCACTTCTAGATATGGTTGTGTCCATTCTGTACTCGGTGGTGCCTCCAGCCCTGAACCCCCTCATCTACAGCATGAGGAACAAGGAGCTTAAGGAGGCAGTGAGGAAACTCATCCAGTGGGTACAAGGTCAGTGGTAACAACTGTTTCATTCACTCACCAGGATATCTGGCATCAAGGCTGTATTTTATGCATTTCCTTTTTTTAAGTCTCTATTTTACACCCATCTTAAACCAATAAATACTAAAATAAAGATACCTAATTTTTGTCACATCTGCACAGGAATCTCTCATGTGGCACTTAAATATACACCATGATAAAGCAGGAAGCCAGGTTTCCCCCTTCATTAGCAGAGAGGGGGGATTTTCTGAGCCGCGTCTTTGAGCTCCCTTGGATGTGCCCAGTGCAGGGAGGAGAGTTTCCCTCTGCAGCGTCTTTTCCAGCACTGACACCAAGGCACCTCTGGGGTACAGAGTCACGGCGGGACAAGGGCAGGTGGGCTGAGACCAGGGGTCCAGTGTTGTTTAGGAGATCTCAGCTCCCGTGGTCATGGTTATAGTGTGATCTCAAATCTCTCTAATATGACAGAAATGGCAACCAAGTGTCACCACAGGTTTCCACGGTTTCATGCAAAGCTCCAACATACAAACCAAACTTGAGTGAATTGAAGGAAATTCTAGAGGCAGCCTTCCTGTGGCAGTTCATCTTTCCTGAAGACACATTCCAGGAGGGCAGCAGGATTTTCTCTATTTAGAGTTGTCCTCCTCATTTCCGTGCGGTCCTTCCATGCTTTATTCTGCAGATATGGCCCAGGAAATCTCATAACCTTGGAGAGAGAGACTTGTTTTCCCTCATACCCTGGAAGAACAGGCAGGACCAGTCCTTGGGCTCCCTTAAGACATAGCTGAATTCCAGAATAACATTTCCATAATAAAAGGGGATCTGCCCTATGATGGTCCTGAATCTGGCCTCTCTTTAGAAACAGGAATCAAAAAATATGCCCAAGGGTGTGCAACCACAAATGGGCCTGCTCTTCTGCTTGTGAACTCCATGAGATCCAGGGGATGACCTCAGCATTCCAGGGTGATCTGTTAGCCTCAATCTAGGGTTCATCTCTCAGTGACCACTGCAGACAGGCAATGGTCTCTGCATTGCCTGTGCCAGGCTGCCCCACACGTGACTGTGCTGATGAGAGAACCCCCAGGGGATCTCCAGGCACAGGGTTTGCCTGGGAGTGGGCACTGAGTGCAGCTTTAACGAAACAGGAATGACTCACAGTGCAGGGACCAGAAGGTAGAGCACTAAACCCAGGCGCACATGGGGAAAGGAGGGCTCTGCAATCCCCAGGGAGGCAGTGGGGACCCAGGAGGTCCAGGGAAGGGGCAGTGGAGGGCGATTCCTGCACCTTCAGTGAAGCACAACAGCCTGGAGATACTGGCCACCCAAAGACATCTCCTGCCATTGCAATATTGTGGGGCACTCTGAGTACTGTCAGACCTCAACCACCAGTATCAGTGGCCACAAGGGCACACTGATGGCTCATGGTCAATTTGTTGCAAAACACGATTTCCAGGTCCCTTTTTGTGGAGCTGCTCTCCAACAGGTCAACCCCCAGCCTGTCCTGGTGCATGGGGTTATTCCTCCCTAGCTGTAAGACCCGGCACTTGCCCATGTTGAACTTCATGATTTTCCTCTACACCCAACTCTCCAGGATGTCCAGGTTCCCCCTAAAGCCTGCACAGACCTCTGGGCTATCAGCCATTCCTCCCTCTTTTCTATCCTCAGTAAACTTGCTGAGGGTGCGCTCTGTCCCTTCAGGGCACTGATTAATAAACTGAACAGGCTTTGACTGACTCCTGATACCAATAGTTGCAGGTCTCCAACCGGGCTCTGCACCACTGATCACAACCCTAAAGCCTAAACCCCAAACCCAGCTGCTCACATGGAGGTGACCTCACAGGGGCAAACCCACCACATCCCTGCTGCTGCCTGTGGCCTTCAGAGACAGCAGCTTCCTCAACCCCCTTCCCCACACAGGAACCACTGCTGCCCTCTCAGCTCCTCTCACCACAGAGACCCCCCACCCACCGCCCACGCCTGCCTGCCTGCTGCCGGCCAATCAGGCACTCACAAAGACATGACGTCACAGCGCCGTCCCGCCCAGCTCTCTGGCCCTGCCCTCCAGGGCAGCAATGGCCTCCCCAGCCCTTCCCCGCCAGGAGCCCAGCCCCGGCTCAGCAGCTGCTCCGCGGAGATGATCTCAGCAGCGCAGAGCCCCGCAGGGCCCGGCTGCTGCCCAATGAGGCGCTGCGGGAGCGGTGACCTCACAGTCACCAGGCAGAGCCAGCCCTGCTGCTGCCCAATCAGCTCTGCCCGCAGCGGGGACCTCCCAAGCAGCAGCCACGCCCTCTCCCTGCAGCTGGCCTATCAGGGGCTGCGGCAGCAGTGATCTCCTCCTGCCCAGCGCAGCCATTGGCTGTGAGGCCCCGCGGGGCTCCTGGCTGTGCTGGGGGGTGTGCGGGGCCGGGGCAGGGAGGGGAGCCCAGCTCGGGGCTGCGGGTGCTGGGGGTGCTGGTGTGGGGGCCTGGGGGGCTGTGTGAGCTGCTGTGTTGGGCTCAGCCAGCACTGCCCACCCCGGCGTGGGGGAGAAGAGGGGCAGCCAGTGCCAGGGAAACCTGCCCTGGTTTCTCTCCTTCTGCCCCCAGCACCCACACAAGGGTTGGAGCTGCCCCACGGGAGCCTTGGGGCTCGGGGAAGCCCCATCCCCAGGAGTCTTGGCTGCCATGTTGTCCCCAAACAAGGTGGGACCCTCAGGCAGGGCTCCTGAGGCAGCCCCCATCCTTGTGCAGCTGCTGCCACGGCCTGGGATCCACAAGGGTCTTTGCAGTGATAGTTTCTGTGTGACACCTTGGGAAGGAGCTCCTGAAACTGGGAGCCTTGGTGGAGAGCGGCAAGATCACTGGGAACAAGAACTGAGGTCCAGGCTGCGGGTGTTGATCCAGCAGTCCCCATCTCACTCGTCGGTCCCCATCTCATTTGACTCCATCAGCAGTTTATGAGATGACCAGCTCCCTGCTCTGCAGCTGATGAAGTTAGTGAATATTCCTGCAACCTCCTTTTATGCTCTTCCTCATCTCTGCAGTAGAGTCCTGGGGACCATCTTAAAGAAGAGAAACCCCATCTCCCTATCAGGGATGTGGCTTTCCAAGTCACTGCCAAAGGAAGGACTTCTTTGGGTTGCCTATTCAGTCTGTGGCAGCTCATCAGTGATGCTGTGAGCCCAGCTCTTCATGCTGGGGGTCTTGGCCCATTCTCTCCCCTGTCTCCTGTGTGTCTACCTAAGTCTCCCATTCCCACATGTCCTGTTTAAAGTGACAATTTCTAACATCCCCTTTAGGGCACTATCTGGACACATCGTGACTCTTCCCGATACTCTGTTCACCCAGAGACCCGGCAGCTGGTTTGCCCTTTAGGGAGGTTAAACCTTGCTCTGTCTTTCCGTAGTCTGCCCCATTAGCCAAGTCCTTACTATATGGACGGATTGCATGGACATAGCATACATTCAAAGAGTGTCATTATTTTCCATGAAACTATACTCTGTTTTATTTTTTATTTTTGTTTCCTTGTAACTAATAGACGATCCTCGTGTGCCTGTTGGCAGCCAGTTGTCAAAGTAAAGCAGGTGAGAACTGGGGCAAGTGAACTATAACATTGAGTGCAGACTTAGGTGGACTAAGGCTGGCTTTCCACATGAGTGATTTTAATTCTCCAGAGACTGATGAGGGAAATGGTAGTGCTGGGGAGCTGAGGAGAAAGATTGTGCATACAGTGCCTGATCTCTGGGGCACTGCTTTTCCTTCATGTGCTGCCTTCATTAGGAGTCACTCTGGATGGCTGTGAATTGGACGGTGTGCTGTCACCTATTCTTTAGAAGAATAATAGAAAACGTTAAAAAGATGAAATACTTGTATATGATTGTTGTCTTCAGCTTTCAGCTACACTCCCCAAACCTCTCCAATTAGCCATGGACACTTGAAGGAAATTGCAGGGAGAGTCCTGGTTTATCAGGGCTTTTTGCTTTTTAATGAGCTCCATGCAGTACTTGGAGGTGAGTCCATGAATTGCAGCTACTGAAAGGAGATTGAAGAAATCCGTGAAGAAGTCAAAGTCAGAAGGAAACCCTAAAGTTTTGTAGAGCATTAATGGATCCCACTGAGGCCATTAACTACAACAACTCACCAAGCGCTGATTAAAGCTAAAATATATAATCATTGGTAATAGTTAGGTAGAGATAATACTCACTTGGCTCTGATGCCGATACACCCTTGATGTGTTTTATCAAGGAAAATGGCCAAGCACAGGCAGAGAAACCCTGGGAAGGGAGATCCTTTTCTCCATGTGTTGCCCACATTTTCCCTGGCATCAGTGTTTGGGTAGGGGTGTGCAATGCTGAGTGCAGGACAAACACACGACACCTCCCAGGGTTGCCAGAAGGATAAAAGGGGTAAAGAACTCCTGATGATTCGGGGTAGGCCTCGGTGACAGACACAACAGCCATAGTCAAGAGGAAAAAGACCTCCATTCTGTTGGGGCCTTGGCAATGCCCTTGGCCATCTCTACCACAGGTCGTCCTAGACCTGCTCCTGCGTCCCTGCAGACTATGGACACCCAATCTGCTTCCCCAGCAAGTTCTCACAAGAGGTTCTCCTTCCCTTCATTGAGGGCTTTTCCATCCTCAGTGGATGTTTCTTGAAAGACAAAGTCATGGGTGGTGACAGATTCACTCTGGGTGCCCTGTAGCTGCTGTACCCTTCAAGTGATATTTCTTCATCCTGTTGCCCAATGTGAGCTTCCCAAGCTGTATTTTGGTCCTGTTTCCTCTTTTCATGCTGCTTCCCACTACCAAGAAAATCTCTTGGCAGCCCCACAATGTGGGAACGAATACAACCTGGTGTGTCATGACAGAGTGGAACGTGAGGAACTGAAGGGCCAGGGCCTGAACGACAGGCCCGAGTCGGGGTTGACTTAGAGATGAATACAACACTGCCTTTGCAGTGCACAACACTCGCCTGTAGAATTGCTCATGCCAGCTTGCACGGAGGCTTATTAAACTGTGGCTTTTTAAGCTCTTGTGTGACTGTTCTTGACCTTGAAGGGAACCCTCCCTTCTGAGGCCTGGGCTCTGACCAGATCCCCATCCCACATGATAGGGAAAAGTATGCCACATCAGATGTTGCCGCTCACAAACAAAATGCAAGTTATCATGATTTGCTGATTTGGCTCTATAAAAGATGGACACTCTTGCCGCGATTTTAAAGAGGTCACGGGTGGATGCACCACCTAAGACCTCCCAGTTGCAGGGAAGGTTCTCCAAATCCTCGCCACAACAGGGACACCCCAGCGACTGTGGATCTGGATGATGATGATATATGATGGCATATTTAGGCAATTGGTGAAGTATCTTTTAATCACTATTCTAATATAGTAATGGTTAGATGCATTACCTTGCTTATTTTGTCTGTTGCTAAAACCAGTGTGTAATAAGCTTATTTTGTTAAATGTATCATTCCGTACTGCCTTGATATTACTAGTGAAATAAGACCATTCTTCCCAGTGGTATCTGGTTCTTTCCATCACCCCGTCTGCCCCAGAGCTGTGCCGGTGCTCTTCTTTCTCATCGTGCTCCTTTGCAACCCCAAGCCCCCTGCCCTTATGGCCCTGAGTAGCAAGTGTGTGTTACAAGCAGGATGCAAATTATTGCCTGATGACTTTTAAAAGAAGGGAAAGATGCCTCTTCTCTTGCTGCTCTCCAAGAAAAAGCAGTCCAGCCTGAACCAGGCAATGTCTGTAACAAGACCAAGCAAGGTAGAGCAAGGTCCTTCCTTGCGCTCAGCTTCTTCTATTCCCAGTTGTCACTTTGACCATGCAGGTGGCAGGTGAAGCTGTCTGAGGTGTGAAACACAGGAATAACACCAGAGGAGAAATTGCCACTTGTGCACTTTGAGATGTGATCGTGACACATGCAATGGTGCAGTGTGACAAACAGAGAAGGGGTAAAGGGAAGCAAGCTAACATCAGGAGGCATGAAAGCAGTGCGAGATGCAGTGCCATAAATGCAGCATTCCAATGTGAGCCCCGTTTTGCATCCATCAGGCAGTGTTCAGAGAGTCTCTGATGTGTGAAGGTCGCTTGCCAAGGGCCAGAGGTACAAGCTATGTAACTGGAGGGACTCGATTTCTCCAGTTCATGGAGCTCTGTCAGACGTGGGCACTGAACAGTGCAAGGGAGTCCCCTCAGAGCCCATGGTTTTGTGGGTGTCCAGTTTGCTGAAGGGAGCCCTACTCAGATCCTCCTCCATCAAGGGAAAGTCTTCCTTTCTCCATTTCTCCATGGTCTCCAGGGCCTAGGATTCCTGAGGGTCACTCTTAGCACTAAAGCCTGCGGCAAAGGTGGCCTTTTCTGTGTCCTCTCTCACCAGGGCTCTTGGCCCATTTAGCAGCAGACCTGTATTTTCCCTAGCCAGCCTTCTGTTACTGCTGTATTGTTGTATTGTATTTTAAATGATTTTTTATTATTATTTTATCAGGAAGGTAAGAGTAAACATTCAGAAAGAAATAAATGAAGAGCACGTTTCATGCCAAGTACATCGGCATGACAAGTGACTGCACACAGGACAGTTTTTGGCACTGACATTGTACCCATTGAGGAAGTTTTCTCAGTGCCTCCTTGAGCTCCTTGTTCCTCATGCTGTAGACAAGGGGGTTCAGTGCTGGAGGCACCACTGAGTACAGAATGGCCAGTACAGAGAGCCAGAGCTGGGAAGGGTATGGAGGGGGTAGAGGGGGGAATAAATTGTCTAAGGGTGACATTTCACTGCCCCTGTGACCAGGGGTGGGAGTCAGACCCAACCAAATGGGTATCACGACCTCTAATCCCTCTGCGGGACTGCAGATGATTGCACAGTCCAGGGCACCTGGACTGCAGAGCATTTCCAAGGGTGCTCGTTGTGTCCAGTTGTGCCTATACATCCTGCCCCTGGTATTTGATAGATGGTGACCCAGAGGGCTCTCCGTTCTCCCTTCTTCCTGACATTGAGTCCTCACTGCCTCTCCTGAGACTGCAGAGTCCTCTTTTGTCTGCGAATACCCAGTGCTTTACCTCTAAGAAACTCCGTCTTTGAGGAGCTCTCCCTTTATGAGGCTCTACTCACAGTCCATCCCAGGCATATGCTGTCCCAGGAGGATCTCTGTGCTCTCCTGACACCGCCAGCTTCCCCTCCATGAGAACAGCCGTCTGACACTGTGCCTTAATACGTAGGAGAGCTGTACATGTGTAAATCCATGACCATTCAGCGTCTCCACTATCCTTGGACTCTGATAGGGGAATTCTCAAACCAGCCCTTGGTCTCTGAAAGATCATTACATGATTCTGAGCTCTGTGTTGCTGAACCCATGGAGAATTCTGTGCAGCAGGCCCTTGAGGAGTGCAAGTCCTTGGGCTTATTCTTGTCACCAGATTTGGAGGAAAAGCCCAGCTTTCACGCACTGCACTGATAGAAATTACTTTATTACAGAGTTACAGTTGGGGAGCCAGTCCTTGTCCAGCATTCGACACAATTGAGGGTATCAGGTGAGACAGAGCAGACACCGTAAAAAGGGGAATGAATACAAGTAGTTGTGTAGCAAAACGATAACAATTATTATCACTAGTAAAAGCCATAATAAAAAATAACATGAAGAAACAATGCTAAATCCAGTTACAGGATACAGAAAGAGTCATTTGTGGAGAGATGTGGAAAAATTACCACTGCTTAAAAATGTCCATGAAATCACTTTCCTAATGGCATCTTTGAGCTCCTTATTCCTCATGCTGTAGATGAGGGGGTTCAGTGCTGGAATCACCACCGAGTACAGAACAGCCAGCACGAGATCCAGAGTTGGGGAGGAGATGGAGGGGGGCTTCAGGTAGAAAACACTGCAGTGCTGACAACCATACAGACCACGGCCAGGTGTGGGAGGTACATGGAAAAGGCTTTGTGCCGGCCCTGCTCAGAGGGGATCCTCAGCACAGCTCTGAGGATCTGCACGTAGGACACCACAATGAAAACAAAATACCCAAAGCCCAAAGAGATAGTAACAACAAGAAACCCAACTTCCCTGAGGTAGGAATCTGAGCAGGAGAGCTTGAGTATCTGGGGGATCTCACAGAAGAACTGCTCTACCACATTGCCTTGGCAGAGTGGCAGGGAAAATGTGTTCCCAGTTTGCAGGAGAGCAGTGAGAAAGCCACTGGCCCAGGCAGCTGCTGCCATTTTGACACAAGCTCTGCTGCCCAGGAGGGTCCCGTAGTGCAGGGGTCTGCAGATGGCAACGTAGCGGTCGTAGGCCATGACTGTGAGGAGAGAAAATTCTCCTCCATACAAGAAGACAAAGAAAAATATCTCGGCAGCACATTCCAAATAGGAAATGGTCCTGGTGTTCCACAGGGAATTGTGCATGGATTTGGGAACAGTGGTGGAGATGGAGCCAAGGTCGAGGAGGGAGAGGTTGAGGAGGAAGAAGTACATGGGGGTGTGGAGGCGGTGGTCGCAGGCTACGGCTGTGATGATGAGGCCGTTGGCCAGGAGGGCAGCCAGGTAGATGGCCAGGAAGAGCAAGAAGTGCAAGAGCTCCCGCGTGTCTGAGAACAGCAGGAGGAGGAACTCATTGAGGGAGCTGCTGTTGGACATCTGTTCTATTGGGCTCAGGAAAACTGTGTAGGGAAGAAAGGGCAGTATTAGCTTAGAAGAATTTTCTCTGAAATAAACTTTCCATTTTTCATATAAATGCTTCTCGACCCCGTCCCAACTCTCAGTAATTCCTTCTTCTCACTGTCACCTTCAGTCAGCTCCTCAGTCTCTGCTCCACCTGAGTGTTCTGGGAGGATCCAGAGCCTGAGTTACTCTACATTAACGTGTATAAAGGACTGGTTCTTGATATCCCTCTTTTTCAGAGTTGATGTCACAGGACATCCACCTTTAAGATAAAGGGTCTTTTCATATTACCACACATACTTCCAAGGAGTCTGGGGTGCAGCAGGGGGTTTTAGCATTCTGTTTTATAACTTCTTATTCTGGAGATTTTTAGATTCTGCCACCATATCTCGTCAGGTTCTTTGCATGTCTTTATTGGCATGCAGATAAAGACAGATGTCTCTATTCCTGCAAATGCGACCATTAAGCAGATTGGAGATGGAAATGGGCTCTCTGCTGGTTAGGGAACAGTAAGGAATGCTGTTGAGTACATCTGCGTTGTTCCTCCAGACAAACCTGGACACTCTTGAGATCATAGAAGGCTGATTTCAAAGCACTCATTTAAGTTTGCTCTTCCTCCAAGTTTAAGGTGGATACATGATGGAGAGAACAGGACACTGCTACTGACATGGGAAAAACTCTGTGCACTGAGTCCTCTTCTGCAGGGCACCTCACAAACCCAGCAGGACAACAGAGACAGTCATGTGTCCTGACAGTCACAGGGTCTCCTAAAGGGAGAGTCAACCGCTTTGCAGCCCTTCCAATGACGCTGCCCAGCACCCTGGGCACATTGCCCCTCTTCAGACACCTCCATGGCAGAACCTCAGGGTGAGTATCTGAATTTGTAGCTGAAGCCCCAGCTGACTGCCAGGACAACAGCAGAAAGGAGAGGCAGGGAAATGAGGAGAAACACTGTGACTGCTGACAAGGGAGGACAGAGAGACCTATTGATCCCTCAGAGCAGCACTGCAGAACTCCCCTTCAGGCATCTAAAGCTAAAATGTCCCATTCATTTTCTACCTTGTCAAAGATACAAAACAAAATCCTATCCTCTGGGTACTCCCTTCCCTTTCATAGAAGCTTCCCAAGAGTGTCCTCTTGAAAAGCCCCTTCCAGATATGTTGTGTGGGTGAGGCTGAGCTGTGAGCAGCCCTGACCCCACACAGCAGCCTCTCAGCAGGAGAATGAACCTGCCCAGGGGGGATCTCGCCTCCCACCCAGAGCTTCTCCCTGCAGCGCCCTGGCAGGCTGAGTGCTGATCCTCACAGAATCACTGCCCCGGGCACACAGCACCCTGGGGCGCATGGACACTGCTCTGAAGAACAGTGCTCTGAAGAACCCATGTGCCCACATTGCCTTCACTGTCTTGCACCAGCTCCAGAAGAAGCAGCCGTGATGCCCTGACCTTGTGATGCTGGGACAGTGAATTTCTGTTCTGAAGGATCTCCTCATATGCAAAGTAGAAGTAGGGAGAACAATCCTCAAAAAAGAAAGTCATCAGCTGGGAGGGGTGCTGCAGACCCCTCCAGAAACCTCAGTAACATTACCCTGCAGCCGGTGACTTACCGTGTCACAGATTGCTCCCACCATGAGCTCTCCTCTGTCCTCCCACTCCACGCTGCCTTTCACCTCTCTGTCCTCTCTCCTCTGCTGTCCGCAGCAGCAGGCAGTGCCCGCAGCCCTGCTGCTCTTGGCACAGGAGCTGCTCCTGCACTCGGCTGTCTCTGGGCAGTGCTGACAGGTTGCCACGAGCTGCGGCCCAGCTGAATTCATGAATTACTCTGTCCCTTGGGATTCCTCCCTCTGGGATATGTTCCATCAAGTAGAGTAACCTGTTTTCCTTCTCTAAAGAGTACAGGGATACAGATTCCAATGTTGCAATTTATTTCATCAGATAATGATTATCTACCAAAGTTAGAAATGTCCCACAGGAAGCCCTGATTCACATCTCTTAACTAGGCAGGACACCCAGACAAGGATAAGAAGGGAGCTTGTTGATACATGGTGCGTATATGATTCAGATGATTTATTCAGATGGCTTATTGGGGCTCCACATGTCTGTTCAGAAGTGCCAGGTTTGGAGAAGGATTCAGCTAACTCATGAACTCCACAAATACATGGCAGGTGGGATTCCCCCTTACCAGGCTAAGCATGCACATGGTCTGCTTGCAAGCTCCTGGCCTAAAGGTCCTAATGGAATCACTGGAGATAGAGCTTCAGTGGGAGGCCAGGTCAGCAATTTCCTTGGTCATCTCTAATGACACTGGATGCCTTCTATCCTACTAGAGCAGCACTCACAATAAAGCTGAGGGACAGGCAGATCCCTACAGCTCATAAAGCTGATCTATTGCAGTGGAGACCATTTATAGAATCACAGAATGGTTGAGGTTGGAAGGAGCTTTGCAGATGATCTAGTTGAAACCCCTTGGTCAAGCAGTGTCACCTACAGCACATTGCACAGGATCCTGTCCAGGCAGGTCTGGAATATCTGTAGAGAAGGAGACTCCACAACCTTTCTAGGAAACCCATGCCAGTGCTCTGTCACCTTCACAGTAAAGATGCTTTTGCTTAAATTCAGGCAGAACTTCCTGTGCTTCAATTTGTGTCTGTTGCCTCTTGTGCCATCACTGATCACCACTGAAAAGAGTCTGGGCCATCCTCTTCTGCTCTTGGCATCCTCCCTTCAGGTATTTGCACACGCTGATAAGATCCCCCCTCAACCTTCTCTTCTCCAGGCTGAACAGGCCCAGCTCCCTCAGCCTCTCCTCATAGGGCAGATGTTCCAGGCCCCTGATCATCCTTGTAGCCCTGCGCTGGACTCTCTCCAGCAGCTCCACATCCCTCTTGTGCTGTGGAGCCCAGAACTGGACACAATACTCCAGATGCGGCCTCACTAGGGCTGAGCAGAGGGGCAGGATCACCTCCCTCGACCTGCTGGAGACGCTCTTCTTAATGCACCCCAGGATCCCATTGGCCTTCTTGGCCATGAGGGCACACTGCTGCCTCATGGTCACCTTATCATCCAACCAGATCCCTCTCCGCAGAGCTGCTCTCCAGAAGGTCGGTCCCCAGCCTGTACTGGTGTTTGGGGTTATTCCTCCCCAGGTGCGGGACCTTGCACTTGGCCTTGTTGAATTGCATGAGTTTTTTCACCGCCCAGTTGTCCAGTCTGTCCAGGTCCCTCTGGATGGCAGTGCAGCCCTCTGGGGTATCAGCTACTCCTCCCAGTTTCGTGTCATCACCAAACTTGCTGAGGATGCCAAGCAGAATGGACAGCCTGGATACAGGGAGCTCTTCCATAGGATGGACCAAGGCAAGTAGCTCTGAAGGGTGGAGGACCTCAGGAAAGGCAGCCATTAATTAAGCATCTGTCAAGAAGAAGAATGCTCCATACAAACAGTTGGTAAAATTAGGAAACATCTCTGGAGCCCAGCTTGACTAAAGAGGGAACTTTCAACAGGAAAATGTGGGCTCATGGCTGAATGGGACTGGGATTCTAGCAAGTGCAAACCTGCTTGGCTTCAGTCAACCTTCACCAACAAAGTGAAGCCCTAGAAATGTCTAAACATCTGTCCTGGACCCAAACAAAGACATTCCAACACTGGCTGTAGGGAAAATTGTCCCACCTACAAGCAGAACTGTCCCACCTACATGCAGAATGCTGCAAAAAGAGGAGGCACATCACTCCAAGCTCTGTGCTCTGGTCTCCGAACTCTCAAACCCTTCTTGCTCCCCTCCCCTGAATTCCTGTTCACCCTGCTAGATTGTATGAACAGAGATTTCTTCAGCAGCACCTTCACTTTTCTAGAGATTGCTTCAAGAAATCTGCCATCCTGCTCTGTCCCTCAGGCTAGGCAGGTGTGACAGTCACAAGTGCTCCATGTGCCCACCTACAGCACCTGCACACATACACCCATTGTGCCTATGGCACTCACATAGTCTTTGGGTGCCTGGCTCCCCTTGAGTATCTCCTTTCTTGTGCTTATTGGCCAGATAGGCCAATAGGTAAGACAGGCCAAAGGTGCTTCTGGTGCTGTCAACAGGCAGAGTGGGCAAAGGCACTTTTGGAGCTTCCTCATAACCTGCTGATCTCTCCATGGCCTTTGGAGTCTTCAGCCAGTGTCCTTGGGGTGGCCTTTGCTCTGGCGCAGTGATGCACAGAACCTGCCTCCAGCAGCAGCATCCCTGCACATCTGGGCATGCACTCATGCAACAAGGGGAAACATGTCCTAAGGATTCATGGTTTAATTCTGCATTTCAGATATCGTAATTCATATTGCTTTATTGTACGCTCATACCCGCTTATTACAAGCTGAAAATGGAGAGGACAATGAGCAAATATATATTTTTTTTACTTTACTTTTTCTTTTTGGAGGAGGACCTGGAGCTGAGCCCACAGCAAGGCAGCAAAGCTACTGGGTGTGACATTTCCTTTGGAAGGAGACTCTTCCCATTGGCCAACATGAAGGTCATCAACCAGCTGGCCAAGCTGGTGAGGAGAGCCTTAAATTGGGAGTGAGTCAGGGGAGAAGAAGACTCCAGCAAGAGAGAGAAGGTGATGGCCTGAAATGATAGGGAAAGGTGCAGGTGAGAGAGCAGTGGGATGCAGGGAGCTAGGCTTAGGGATGGAAAGAGAGCCAGTCAGGATTGTTGGTATGAGGATTAGTGGGCAGAGCAAGAGCTACGGCCTTGTGAAGATCTCTGCTATAGATCTCAAAAAAAGCAATAATGATGAGGTCCCCATGGACTTCACCAAGACATTGTGATGATGTCTTTCTGCATGGTCTCCACCAAGGCATCTCCTTAGTCCCCACAAAGGCATCGTGATAGGGTCTCGGTGGTCT
Organism: Tinamus guttatus; assembly: GCF_059628265.1. Classification (NCBI taxonomy): domain Eukaryota; kingdom Metazoa; phylum Chordata; class Aves; order Tinamiformes; family Tinamidae; genus Tinamus; species Tinamus guttatus. Next base: position 731,836 of record NW_028288951.1, read on the forward strand.
CCACCAGGGCATCAGAATAACGTCCCCATGGAAACCACCAGGGCTTTGTGATGGCAGTGATATCATGTCCATAAGGCCGCTGTGAGGGGACGGGCCCCATGGTGACCATGCCCTTGTTGGGGACAAAGACCCCAGGCTCCCCACTCTGAGGAGAGCAGCTCCATCAGGAGGGAGCAGCTCCCCTTGGTGCCACTGTCAGGTCCCCACGAGAGGATCCTGAACATGGACAAGGAGCGGCAGGCGAACGGCTGTTCCCAGCCCACAGACGGGCTCTCAGGCTTGCAGGAGAGCGGGAGCGAGGTGAGCAGTGGGGCTGAAGGGAGAGGCAGGCAGCGGGGATGGCACCAACACGAGGAGCACAAGGATGGTGTCGAAGGGGAGCCGGGATGAGGGGAGAGTTGAGAGCTCTTCTGGGGAAGGTTCATTTATTCCTGGCCCTGGGCATTGATGTAACTGGGTAGATTTAATCTGTGCAAAACTAGCCCCACCTCCGAGTGCGATGTGCTCTGTGCAGAGAGTGAGAGTTGGCAGGGACAGCTGAGGGCAGGGGGCTTTTCTGAGCACTGGGCTCTGAGTGGGACAAGGAAACCTTACAGGTATAGGCCTGATGGTAACAGAAAGGTTTAGAAAATTTGTTTAAAAACAAATCTAGAAAGAAATTAAGAGAAAGAATTAAAGCAAAAAAATCATTTGTTATACTTTCCGCCTTTATTCGTTGTTGTGTTTTAGTACTCTAGACTTCGGCATGATCATTTGTTCTTGAAAAGGGAAGTGATTTTCAGAAGTGGGTGGGATGCAGTCGCAGAGTCCTGCACAGCTGGTGCCATTCCAGGTGCCGTGGTCCCCTGTCCCCAGCCTCCCTCTGCAGCTCTGAGGGGCTCTGCTCTCCCGCAGGTCCCTGCGAGAGCTCTCAGGCCCACGCAGGTCACTCAGAGACACTGGGACATCTCCAAGTCCCGCTGGGTGCTGGAGATCTTCCAAACCCGCTTGGATGCAGTCCTGTGCCACGTGCTCTAGGTGACCCTGCGTGTGCAGGGGGTTGGGCTAGATGATCCCTAAAGGTCCCTTCCAACCTTCAGCATTCCATGATTCCATGATTCAGCTGCTTTTAGAGGGAGTCGGCTGTGAACGTGGCTGAGCAGCTGCCTCCATGTCCCTTATCGTTCCACCCAGGTGGGCAAATATCTTCTTTCTCCAGGTCCGGATTCTGTTTCCAGAATACTATTATGACCTACTAGATCATAAATGATCACAAAAATTTCCTATACATGCCACTCCGTGATCTGGAGAGGTCCATCTATTGTGGCGAAACACCCAAAGAGATAACATTTTCATAGCAGTTTCAACCATACCTTGTGTCAGCATCACACACAATGGATACAGTACATAACACAGAGAAATACAACAAATAGAAATAATAGCCCTAATGGCAGTTTCGGTAGCCATGGCCAACCCCACTTCCACTGTCCGAATGGATTCCGGTCATCAGCAACTCTCACTTGATGAGTCAGATCCTGTAAGGTCTGGATCTGGGCATGGATAGACTTGGAGTGCTTGCTTGGATTCACGGATCTTCCCAGAGACGGGATGCAGAGGTCAACGGTGCCTCCACTCAGCCCTGGTGAGGCCACATCTGGAGTATTATGTCCACATCTGGAGTGTTGTGTCCAGTTCTGGGCTCCACAGTACAAGAGGGATGTGGAGCTGCTGGAGAGAGTCCAGCGCAGGGCCACAAGGATGATCAGGGGCCTGGAACATCTGCCCTATGAGGAGAGGCTGAGGGAGCTGGGCCTGTTCAGCCCAGAGAATAGAAGGCTGAGAGGGGACCTGAGCAGTGTCTAGAAGTACCTCAAGGGAGGCAGTGAGGAGGATGGTGCTGGTCTCTTTTCAGTGGTGGCCACCGACAGAACTAGAGGTAATGGCCACAAACTGAAGCACCAAAAGTTCCACAGGAACTTCAGCTCATTCCCGTATCTCTGAGGCTCATGCCTCTTCTAGCTAGAAGATAATGTTACTTTAAAAAGAAAGCAGCACTTGCTGAGAGCAGAGTCTCGTTTCAGAGTGCCCATCTCTGACCTTCTCACCCTTTCTACATGCACCTGAGGGAGGTGTCCACACTCCCCTTCTAGCAAACAACACACAAGACCCTTTTCTGCTGCCCATTTACAGCCTCCCACCATCACTTCCATACTACCAGTATTTCCATAGGTTCCCCATGGGCCGCATAGGTTCCCCATGGGCATACCACAAATATGCTATAAGACAGCATGAGAGTCTGTCTGGAGGGCAGGTGGCAGCCTGCAGGACACCACGGGGTAACAGCCAAATGACTGTGAGGATTTAAGATGGACTTTCCTTAAGGGATAGTCAACTCATTTCCCTGTACTGCATTTCCCGGAGCTCCACAGGACAGAATGGGGCTGTGGAGAGCTCACTCCCTTGGAAATCCCTCTTTTCCACTACTTGTAGCTTTGCTGCCTGAACTGCAGCTGAATCCTCCCAACCACAGGAAGCAGAGAGCAAGAACAGGAGCAGCATGGACAGGAGAAGGATTAAGGAGCAACACCATGACCCTGTTGCCAAGGGAGGCAAGGAGAGGGACAGAGATGCATTCTGGAAAACCTTCGCTTTACCAGCAGGGTATGGCACCTTGCAGAGGGGGACATTGCAGCACTGCCCCTCTCAGCCCCTTGGTGGGGAGGCACCAGAGAGATGCCCCTCTCCTCTGCCACAGCTCTGGCTGCAGAGTTCAGCCAGAGTCCCATGCCCTGCAGTTCCTTCTCCTTCCCTGCCCATCTCTGCTGCCTGGAGCTGTCCCTGCTGGCAGTTCTTTCTCTGTCCCAGTGTCTTGTCCCTGTCACTGCTCAAAGATCCCATGTCACCCTCTGGGTGCCCAGTTCTGCCCTACAGAAACCTCTGGTAATGTCCAGGGCAGCTCTGTGGTTGCAGGTTGGAATGATCAGGTCACATAAAGTCCTAGGATGCTGCAAAGAAGATGCTGATGCTGCCTTTAGACTAAAGTGGGGATGAAGCAGCTCACTGATGTTTATCACAGACCTACTAATCTCCCAGAGTGAAGGTTTACAACTCCCAGCTCATTGCCAAAACAAAAAACTTGTTCCTTCATTCTCCCTGTCAAAATTAGGAAAGTGAAAGTGCAGAGACTCGAAGGAAAGCTCCTTCTCCTTCAAGCAGCTCTTCTCTTGCCTTTCCTCTTGAAAGGACCCCTCAGACATGTCCTGCGCATGTGCTGGAGCTGTGAGCAGAACCTGACCCCTGCAGCACCTCTCAAAGGCAGAAAGAACCTGCCCTGCCAGGGCTCTCTTCCCACCCAAAGCTTCTCCCCACAGCACCACAGGGAGCTCCCTGGAGAGGCTGTGTGCTGACCCTCACAGGTGGCAGAGTCACGGCCCTGGGCAAACAGCACCATGAGGTACAGGGACACTGCTCTGAATCACAGCCCCAGGCAGACCTTGCTGCACTCCCTGCCTTCACAGCCCTACAGCCCTGTGTTCAAGTGGCATACCCAAGAGGAGCATACCCTGATCCTCTGACCATGTGTCAGGGAATCCCTGCTCTGAAGCATCTCCTCCTCCTGCTATGTCCTGCTTACTCCAGGAGAGAGACCATTAAAAATCCTATGAGCCATGGTTTGGTTGGGATGCAGACACCTGTTGCCTGACATTGGCAATCGACTCCGTCCGCCGAGGCGGCCAGGCACGTCCCACCCGTGCCTGGGCCAGAGAGCACAGACACCAATATGAGGATGCTGCAAATGGCGTTTAATATACGCAGGTTGGACCTTATAAAGGTAGCAAAGGCGGAAGCATGCCTATGTAGCCAATAAGCGTTGCTCTTTACCTAATATGGCATATGCCTTAGTTCCCTATTCTTCCCGTACATCGCGAGATCTTCCGAGCGCCGTACCCTACATCTCCCCCCCCCCATGTTAATCTAAATATCCTAAATATCACTACTTTGAACAAGCTGCTAATAGCGTACATTGTGACTGCCTTGTTTCTGTGAGCGTCGTAGCTGATGCAATACATAGTGGATTATACATGACAAAATAGGCATGCTGCAAAAGACACCAATCAATACCATAATGATAATCAACCCAAGCTTCCACAATCAATTCAATTGAGCCAGGATAGTAATCATGTCCAGATACTGTTGCCTATGTTCTCAAGCCATCTCCAGTTTCCTGGGTTACGTCTTATCATCTGTAGCAGATCTGATCCTACGTTTTGAATGTCCTCCGACCTCTTGCCGATCTTCTCGTAGTCTTCTGTGGTCAGGCAACAAAATTTTAGGTTTTTGAATGTTCTGGACCGGCCTCCCCCCACCTGGAGAATCTCGAAGATTACGTTGATGGCCTCGTGATGTGCTTTGAGTATCTTGTTGACATCCCTAAAACCTGCCGCTATCTGTTGAGACAATGTGTTTACTGCTTTATTCGTCCACAACAAGTGACAGGTAGAGCTTTGAATTTTGTATAGCCCTGTTGATCCTAAAATCGGGCCGAGGCAAGTAATATTAGCATTCACCAGGACGAGGAATGGTGCCTCGCTCATATTACCCGGTAAAAAGACATCAGGTGACATGGGGGCAAAAAAAAAATTTTACAAGGGTTGGGGGTATTTGTCTGGTGGTAGGTATGCAGCAGCCAGCAAGCATAGCGCGCTAGAGCAGGAAACGTTTCAGGTGGGGAGAATTATAGTACCGTTCGTCCATCTTGTACCTGAGTGTCTAAACAAGTCTTCGAGTATAATCCACTCCCTGTTTCCTTCATCATCCCCGCAGCTAAATCTTCCCACACCTCTGTCTATATTTATTGTGTTATAACTTTCACAGGTGGCAGAGGGGTCTGATGTAATCTTTCTCTCCCATTTCTGAGCCTTCTGAGTGACTATCTCTAGGTACCCTGTGAAATTCACATGATGGGAGCGGTATGTCACATTAACATATGACCCATATGGTGATCATGATTCCCCATACACTGTCCCACTAGGCAGTATTGTGAGATTTGCTGCTCTTCGTGCCATTAATTTGCATAAAGCGTTATCTGTTAGCGGAGCCGCAAAACTTACAAAAGCAAAGCATGTTAGTGAATTGTGTGGAAGGAGCGTTTGTAGAAGAATTGTTTGAAAGCAGGAACTGAGAGGAAAACTAGGGCCTCACATAGTTCTGGCATTACAGAGGCCTGCTTGGGGTGCTACACAGTTGCCACTTCTAGGATGGTTGGTATGCACGGACTCTGCTCCTCCACGGTTCCCTGGGCAACGCAATCTGCCCTCCTCGCAGCTGCGAAAGGGAGTAACGGAGGATGGAGCGGGGTGAAAGCTCCACGGCCAAACTCTGTTGCACTCCCTTTGCTGGGCTGCTGATAAGCTGCACAGTGGCTGTCTAATGAGAGATATACGATAACATGTCCGGTGCTGTGCCAGCAAAAGTGGCAAATGATGAACTTTGCTTAAACTTTGCTCATTATAATGTGAAAACTGTACCTCCATCTCAGAAGTTACCCGTCTCCGAGGTACGACCACCCCTCACTGAGCATGCGCTTTAGATTTTCGGTTGACTGTACCTTTAAATGAAAGCGAGAAACTTTTCCACCAATCAACAACAAGGTTAAGTATGACTTTAGTCACTCAAGCTCCACCTGAATGTAAAGAAAAGTATAAAAGGTGAACTAAGGATGAAAAGTCTGGAGGGAAGAATTCATCGTAACTCCTGGGTCAGTTGAGAGGCTGAGCCTCCTTCCCTCCCCCTGTGCCGGGACGCTGCCCGAGGAGACTCGAGACTGGACGTCTTCTCCCATTTTCTGGGGTGAGTGATGATTGCATATTTGTACATCAGAGCTAGCTAAAAACCCCATGCTCTAGTAGAGAATTTCCTTTACTAACATCGAAACCTGCTTTGTAAATGCTGCACTTGAATAAATCATACTGTTTGTGAACTCAACTATTTGTTTGCGGGGGGGCAATCGGACCTGCAGTTGACAGACTGTTCGTGAATCCGATACCTTTTTTGATACCTCCTTCCCCCCCCCCACCATTACCACTACGGCTTTCAAACTGCAACATTTTCAACACAGGTTGAGATCAGGACTTTCCCCTTTTTTCCACCCCGGTGGGGAGGCAATAATGGGATGCGCCTCTCGCCCATTGTCGGGCCTAGGATTCTGTGTTTCCTGGTCGACTCCATACAACCTGTATCAGCAGGATAATGCAAAGAGAGCCTTTCCTCGTCTTGCCATGTCGATTGTTTGTTTTGCTGTTTCCTTTTCAACCGGACAAGGTGCTTTCTTAGGAGGTCGGGGTCCAGTCGAATCCTCCATCACTGAGGTGTATGGGTTGTGAGGTCATCCCATCAGCTGTTCCTCCTAAAAGCCACAATATACAGCTAATAATAACAGTAACACTTCTTCCTCCCATGTTGTTCTTCTGCAGGCTCACACTTTCCACAGCTAGGGTACCAGCTGCCTGCCTGCTACGTTTGATGTATGCGAGTTTGCTTCCAGCCAAGGTCTCGCCCATTTTTGCTGGCACCCATCTGGTTCCAGTATCTGTAACGACACAAGCATACCCTTTTCCCCAGGTTATTAAGCCCAAAGGTCCCATCCAGTTTCCCGTGTTCCAGTCTCTCAGCATCACCTTACTCGGACCCGACTTTACTTCTGTCAGGCCTCCCTTTAGCCCAGCCCTGTGTTTGACCATCAGAGGGACTAGGCTATCCTGGGGCAATCTCAAAATTTTAAAACATATTCTGCTCTTGCCAATTTTTTGTTTTTCGTAGCTGGCGTTTCAGCGTTTGGTTCATATGTTCCACTATGTCATGGTCCTCAGGATGCAATAGTATGGTGAAAAAACAATCTTTTAAATCGATTGTTAAGATGTCCGAATCATTTTGAAAGGTTTTCGATTTCCATTTCTATTTATGTTTGCATAGCTTCAATTTGGTTTCCTCCCCAGAAATTGCTTGGGATTTCTGTATATTAAGGAGGCGCCCGCTCCAGTAGCATTGAGGCTTTTACAATTTGTAAGGACTGTTGCAGGTCCTTCCGTGTCAGTTGCACTGGAGCGTGGCCATCGCTTCATTCTTGTTTCCCATGCTGAAGTACTTCCCTAGTCTCTTTCCAAGGATACAAGTCAGAGTACGGCTCCCAGTCCTCCATCGGTGGGGTGGGTGGGCGGGGGAGGTGGGGGGGGGACGCCGTAGTCTGAGTTATTCCTGACTTTCCCACTTTCAAATTCTGGACTTTCTTGTTGTGCTTATTTAGCCCTCTCTGCTGATATATATATTACACAATAAAGATCTAAAAACCACACACACAAACAGCACAAACACAGTTTCCATCCAGTGGCACGACCTCACGTAGCTGTGCACTCCACTAGTGAGTTCCACTGTCTCAATTGCCTAATCCCATCCTCGCTGCCAATTAGGTTGCGAATGGGTTTGGGATTCGGCAATAATCACACAGAACAAAGTGGCTACGGCTATTCAGGTGAAAGCACGTTAAAGAAGCAAAGTATGACTAATTACTCGTGAGGTAATACTTGTCGGCAGGATACTGAGACTGAACATTCTCTTGAGTCGGCAGATGAGAGGGTTGCTGACAGGCTCCCAACTCAGCGGGCGTCCCCGCAGAGACAACGTGGGTCTCAGTGTTAGGAGTCTCACCCCTCCTTTCTCTCTGCACTGTCTGTTTATGCCCGGTGCATCCTGCCACGTAGGGCCAGTACGTGCCAGCAGGCAGACCAGGGGGCGGACAAACTCCGCCTTCAGTCACATAATCTTCCCTCCTGGCTGCGCAGGTGCGCATGTCAGTAAATTGTCCCAGTCGTCAGTCTGAGGGTCCTGCCTTTCTCATCTCCCTCCCTCTCGGGTGTTTGACCTTCAAACTAATTTAGAGGATGTTTGCAGTTAAGTTGGCTACAAGCCCGGTCGAGCAGCCGCCTTCAGCTGCTTTTGGAGGAGGTCGGTTCTGAGCCTGGCTGGGCAGCCGCCTCCGCACTCCTTATCTCTCAGCCTGGGCAGGCAAACATCTTCTTTCTCAGGGTCTTGGATCCTATTTTTCACAATAGTTTTATGACTCTACAGATCATACAAATTTCCACCTTTCAACCATACCTCGTGTCGGCATCAATATACAAAGGATACAACACATAATAGAGATGAACATAGCAAATAGAAATAATAGCCCTAATAACGGTTTCTGTCCTCACTTAAAGCATTACAGTTCTTCAACCCCCACTTTTAAAGACAGATCAAATTCCTCTGCACCTCCCTCCTGGCTTTCATCAAGCCTTCAGCAACATAAGTTTCCTTGATCTCATTCGCCTTCTCTTCCCCAGCTCCCCTTTCTCCTTTTTTTCAAGGCGATCTAAAAAGCGGAAGCGGGGGCACAGACGTTGTAGGCGCCGCAGGTGCAGGCACAGAGGCAGGCACGGGCGGGGGGGTTAGCGATGGATCTCCAAACACCAGCGGTTTTCAGTGGCGTGGCGGTCCCGGTCCTGAAGTGCTTGCAAAGGCTGCCGTGGCTCCGATGGCCACTTTGCTTTTGGCTTTCACATCGGGTTTGAATACTAGGTGGGGCTCGGCTTTGAACCCGTTCTCTCTGCACCAGATCGAAAGCTTGCAGAGGGTCTGTTCATCAGCCTCCGTCTGCACTCCCACTGCTTCGCTCTTCCCGAGCGCCTCCCGTGCTGCCCTCCAAGTCTCCCTCTCCTCCCTTGCTCTCTGGAGGACCTGCCGTATCACTCCCCATGTCTTTAGATCTTTCGCACTCCCTTTAGACATACCATCTTCCGTTAACGCGGTGGTACATCTCTGCCAGTGCTGGGGGAATAAAACTTCCCCGGCACTGTTAACCGCCCCTTCTTCAAGGAGCCGCTCAATGCAGCTCTTAACTGCGTTCGATTTCATAGAAATCCCCCATTCACGAGCACACGATAATACGACCTTGACTATCCCTTCCATGATCCGCGGATCCCTCGACCGCCTACGGTCCGCCGCCTACGGTCCGCCGCCTACGGTCCGCCGCCTCAGAGTATCACGTCGGGGTCACCACTTGTTGCCTGACATTGGCAATCGACTCCGTCCGCCGAGGCGGCCAGGCACGTCCCACCCGTGCCTGGGCCAGAGAGCACAGACACCAATATGAGGATGCTGCAAATGGCGTTTAATATACGCAGGTTGGACCTTATAAAGGTAGCAAAGGCGGAAGCATGCCTATGTAGCCAATAAGCGTTGCTCTTTACCTAATATGGCATATGCCTTAGTTCCCTATTCTTCCCGTACATCGCGAGATCTTCCGAGCGCCGTACCCTACAGACACCCCCTCCAGGAAGCTCAGCGGCATTGCCCTGCAGACAGAGACTCACTGTTTCAAGGGCTGTGAAGATTCCCCCACAATGAGCTCTGCTCCCGCTCCACACTGCCGTTCCCCTCTCGCTGCCTTCTCTCCTCTGCTGTCCGCAGCAGCAGGCAGTGCCCGCAGCCCTGCTGCTCTTGGCACAGGAGCTGCTCCTGCACTCGGCTGTCTCTGGGCAGTGCTGCCAGGCTGCCACGAGCTGCCTCCGTCCCAGGAGCCTGGCCCCGCTCAGGAGCAGAGGAACAGCTGAACTCACCAATTTCTCTGTCCCTTGTGCCCCCTCCTCCTGGGGAATGTTCCCTCAAGCAAACTAAAATAATCATCTGTTTTCCTTTTCTCGTGAGTGGAGAGGGATTCCAACATTGCAATTTATTTCATCAGAGGATGAGGAGCTATGAAATTTGTGAATGTCCCACTCTGGAAGAATGACTTTCATCTCTCAGCCAGACAGGGACATCTAGATGGGACAAAAGCCAACTCACTTAGACATGTTTCAGGTTTTGATTAGGATTAATCAATTTGGGCATTACAAAATTCAGACCCCCAGGCCTGGGTCTGAAGGGATATTCAGATTATTCCTGTAAACTCCACAGACGCCATTGGTGGGATTCCCCTTGCCAAAAACAAAGTGAGCACAACACGGAGGTGTGCATGTGTGCTCTGTCTAAGATCCCACTGTAATCATTGGAGATGGAAGAGTCAGTCTCTTACACACAGATATCTGGTGACAGCTGAAGAGACAGATGTGGTCCAAAGCAGATGTGCCACACACAGATGTGGTGTCAGTGTCTGCTTGGTCTGATGCAGGAACTGGGGGACCTGCATCATCCTAGAGGATGAGGTGAGGATCAGGTGGGGAATTGTCTTGGCTATCTGAAATGACCTCCTGGTGCCAAACACAACTAGAGCCCCAATCACTCCAGCTGAGGCATAGGAAGATTCCAGTATTAACCAGCAGCTCTTGTAATTCAGTGCACACACTTGATTTGATGGCATTGAAAAGTGCTGGAAGAGCCTTGTCAGATGCCTGGGTTGTCCAGCTCAACCATATGTCTCTAGCAGATTGGACCTACAGGGAAACTATCCCCTTTGGAGCGCTTGCTGGGCAAGTGCTGCAGGGAATCCTATGGTTCCATCCTGAACCCAAACAAATGAAATCCAGCACTGTCTGCAGGGAAAGTCCATCCTGTCTACATCCATGTGTGCTGCATAAATGAGAGGCACATCACACCAAGGTATCTTGAGATTCTTTGCACTCTCAAACCCTTCCTGCTCTCCTCCCCTCAACTTCTGCTCATTCCATCATATTATATGAACAGGGACTGGGCTAATGAGGACCTCAGCGTGTCTGGATCACAGGCTGTCAAGGTCCGTGGACATCTTCAGGGACACCTTGTCCTTCCTGGAGATTTGTGCAAGAAGTCTGTCATAGGTCCAGTATAGCCACAGAGTCACCTCAGGCAGAACCCCCTTTCCTGCTGTTTCTCAATGGCCCAGCTCTGTGTCTGCCTGTGTTCAGACACTGCTGGATTCACTTTCTTAGTAGGAAGCTGCTTCCACCACTGCATTGTTCCTCCTATATATGACGGCATGGCTCTGCTCTGAACTGGGCCATTGCACATGCAGTGTCTTTGTCTCTTGGTAACAGGTTTCTCTGTGACCATTCTGTTCTCTGTGCCACAGCTGAAGCTCTATAGCCCAAATATGTGCAAGTGTAGGCTGCCTGAAGTAGAGGCAGGAGCACGTGAAGATGTGCAAGCTGTCACAGGCCTGAAATATCATTGGAATGGTGATCAATGGAAGATGAGGGAGGATGCCTTTTGTGTGAAGGAGCAGATTGGATGTGTGGAGCTCTTCCTTGGAAGAGGCAAGGTTTGAAGTGAGAGCTTGTGGGTGAGCATCTCAGGAGGGAGCTCTCCTATTTCTTAGCAGTATAAAAAAAGTCTGTGGATCACTAACCCCCTATCACGACCTGGAAAGGCAAACTGCAGGGTGCAAGCAGTCTGGGAGGCTTCTGGAGGGCATCCAGGAGAACTTTTTTGCACAGCTACCAGATTGGCTTATAAGGATGATGCTTTCTGGTACCTGGACATTTCAAACAAGGACAAACTGATCAGGGATGGGATAGTCAGTGTCTGCCTTGCCTACTGTGACCATGAGAATCCAGAGTGCCTAATGCTGAGGGGAGTGCAGAAGGACAGTAGCAGAATGGAGACTGGGCTTCAGAAGAGCTGACTTCCTGGCCTGTTCAGGGGACTGGTGGGGGATCCCAGAGGAGGCAGCTCTCAAGGACATCAGAGCTCAGGAAAGCCAGCAGGTCTTTAAGGACAGACCTGCCAAGCATAAGGATGGGTCATTCCGATACTCACTAAATCTATCAGATACCTCAGGACACTCAAACCAGAAGACACCCCTTGGGTAAACTGGGATCTCATAATTTATCTCCAGAGTACTAGGGCAATGTAGGGGTGAAAAAAGGCAGAGGCAAAGGCAGAGGCATTTAGAAATATTGCCCAGCATCACATTACAAGGACAAGTGCTGGGTGCGGCACCTGGGGAGGAATAACCCCAGACACCAGTATAGACTAGAGGTTGACCTGCTGGAAAGCAGCTCCGCAGAGAGGGATTTGGGAATCCTGGTTGACAAGTAGTTAACCATGAGTCAGCAATGTGCCCTCGTGGCCAAGAAGGCCAATGGGATCCAGGCCTGCATCAGGAGGAGTGTTGCCAGCAGATGTTGCCCCCTCTCCCCCGCTCTGGTGAGGCCTCACCTGGAGTATTGTGTGCAGTTCTGGGCTCTGCAGTACAAGAGGGACATTGAGCTTCTCGAGAGGGTGCAGCATAAAGCAACTAAGATGATTAAGGGTCTGGAGCATTTATCGTATGAGGAAAGACTAAGCGAGCTGGGCCTGTTTAGTCTGGGGAAGAGAAGACTGAGAGGAGATCTGATCAACATGTGGAAGTAAGTACCTTAGGGGTGACTGTAGGGAAGATGGGGCCAAACTCTTCTTGGTGGTGGCCGGGGTAATGGGTGCAAACTGAAACACAGGAAGTTCCATCTCCATGTGAGGAAGAACTTTACTGTGAGGGTGACAGAGCCCTGGCACAGGCTGCCCAGAGAGGCTGTGGAGTCTCCTTCTCTGGAGATCTTCAAAACCCACCTGGATGCCACCCTGTGCCACATGCTCTAGGTGTCCCTGCTTGAGCAGGGGGTTGGACTAGATGATCTCTAGAGGTCCCTTCCAATGTTAACCACTCTGTGATTCTGTGAACTTGCTGCTGGAGACAGTGCCCATCATTTCCCTTACCACATCTTCAGAGTGCAATTCAGCCGAGTCTACATTAACTCACCCATCAGACCGGGAGGGGAATTACTGCAGCACAAACAGCCTGGCAATCATCAATTACTAATGCCACTGCTCTTGTTACACCATGCTTACTTGGGCACTGGGTTCATTTAGCAGCCTAAAAGATCTTGCTGGTCTCCCTGGTCCAATGGTAGCTGGCCGCAAGTCTCTGCTCCTTGTCCACGTTCGCCAGAGAAGATCATGCTCACAGCAGCACAAATTCCTGGTGCTAAGTGCTCCTCTCCCTCCTCTTGATTAAGGAGCTGCCTTTCTCCAGGGCTGCAGAGCTCCGCAGGTGTCAGCCCCTCCACGGGGCACCCTCAGCAAACCCTCTCGTCCCCACCGCTGCTGCTGGCCCCTCACTGCTCTGGCAGCAGCGACCTCAGCGCCAGCACCCGCCGTGAGCCTCCTGCTGGCCCAGCAGCTCCTCGGGCAGGGGGACCTCGCTCGCGCACAGCCCAGCGTGGGCTGCTGCCGCCGCGGGCTGCAGGGACACCAGGTTCCTCGGCAGAGCCGCCCCGGCCAGGAAGGGGCTGCTGACGTCACAACCAGCTGCGCGGCCTGGCCTATCAGGGGCTGCGGCAGCAGTGACGTCACCAGCCGACGCCCACGCGTCAGCACAGAGCCAGCCCTGCAGAGAGCAGGGGCCTCCCGGCAGCGTCCCCGCAATGGCCTCCGTGTCCCTGCCCGCTGCTGAGACACCCCTGGCCTCACAGGCAGCGCCTGCTGCTGCCCCGGCAGCTCTGCGCACACAAGGGACCTCCCCGCGTGTCTGCACCAGACCCCGCTGCCGGCCGCGCTGCTGCTGGGACAGGAGCGGCCTCAGAGCCCGTCCCCAGCCATGGGCCAGCGCTGGCCTCGCAGCTGCTCTGCCAGCAGGGACCTCCCAAGGAACTGCCCAGCCAGGTGCCTCTTGCTGGTCTGCCAGGGACTCAGCAAAGAGCAGAGCTCACGGTCACCCTCACAGACATGGATGGACCTGCTAATGCCTGGTGCTGTCCAGTCAGGAGCACAGACAATGTGACCCCCCTTCCCAAGCAGGAGCAGTGCCATGGGTCTGCTGCTGGCCTCCCAGGAGCTTACAAACGCTGACTTGACCATCATCTGACTAGGTAATCTCCAAACGTCCCTTGCAACCAGGGAAAGGTGCCTTCTCTCACTCAAGCCCCCTTGGAGATTGCTTATGAGCCAGAAATGTCCCCTTGCTGCCAAGAAGGCCAGTGGTCTTCTGGGGTGCAGTAGGAAGACTGTTTCCAGGAGGACAAGGGAGATCATCCTGCCTCTCTACTAGGTCCTGGGGAGGCCACCCCTTGAGTCCTGTGTCCAGTGCTGGGCTCCGCAGTACAAGAGAGACATGAAGCAATTAGAGAGAGCCCAGCATAGGTCTACAAAGTTGATCGGAGAGCTGGAGCATCCCTCCTATGAGGAGAAGGTGAGAGAACTGAGCCTGTTTTAGCCTGGAGAAGAGAAGGCTGAGGGGGGATCTTATCAGGGTGTGCAAATACCTGAAGGGAGGATGCCAAGAGCAGAAGAGGATGGCCCAGATTATTTCAGTGGTGACTAGTGATGGCACAAACGGCAACAGACACAAATTGAAGCACAGGAAGTTCTGCCTGAATTTGAGGAAAAGCATCTTGACTGTGAAGGTGACAGAGCACTGGCACGGGTTTCCTAGAAAGGTTGTGGATTCTCCTTCTCTGTAGATATTCCAGACCTGCCTGGACAGGATCCTGTGCAATGTGCTGTAGGTGACACTGCTTGATCAAGGGGTTTGAACTAGATCATCTGCGAAGCTCCTTCCAACCTCAACCATTCTGTGATTCTATAAATGGTCTCCACTGGAATAGATCAGCTTTTTGAGCTGTAGGGATCTGCCTGTCCCTCAGCTTTATTGTGAGTGCTGCTCTAGTAGGATAGAAGGCATCCAGGGTCATTAGAGATGACCAAGGAAATTCCTGACCAGGCCTCCCACTGAAGCTCTATCTCCAGTGATTCCATTAGGACCTTTAGGCCAGGAGCTTGCAAGCAGACCATGTGCATGCTTAGCCTGGTAAGGGGGAATCCCACCTGCCATGTATTTGTGAAGTTCATGAGTTAGCTGAATACTTCTCCAAACCTGGCGCTTCTGAACAGACATGTGGAGTCCCAATAAGCCATCTGAATAAGTCATCTGAATCATATATGCACCATGTATCAACAAGCTCCTTCTTATCCCTGTCTGGGTGTCCTGCCTAGTTAAGAGATGTGAATCAGGACTTCCCGTGGGACACTTCTAACTTTGGTAGATAATCATTATCTGATGAAATAAACTGCAATGTTGGCATGTGTATCCCTGTACTCTTTAGAGAAGGAAAACAGGTTACTCTACTTGATGGAACATATCCCAGAGGGAGGAATCCCAAGGGACAGAGTAATTCATGAATTGAGCTGGGCTGCAGCTCGTGGCAACCTGTCAGCACTGCCAGAGACAGCCGAGTGCAGGAGCAGCTCCTGTGCCAAGAGCAGCAGGGCTGCGGGCACTGCCTGCTGCTGCGGACAGGAGAGGAGAGAGGACAGAGAGGTGAAAGGCAGCGTGGAGTGGGAGGACAGAGGAGAGCTCATGGTGGGAGCAATCTGTGACACGGTAAGTCACCAGCTGCAGGGTAATGCTACTGAGGTTTCTGGAGGGTTCTGCAGCACCCCTCCAGCTGATGACTTTTCTTTTTTTGAGGATTGTTCTCCCTGTTTCTACTTTGCATACGAGGAGATGCTTCAGAACAGAAATTCCCTGTCCCAGCATCACAAGGTCAGGGCATCATGGCTGCTTCTTCTGGAGCTGGTGCAGGACAGTGAAGGCAATGTGGGCACACAGGTTCTTCAGAGCACTGTTCTTCAGAGCAGTGTCCATGCGCCCCAGGGTGCTGTGTGCCCGGGGCAGTGATTCTGTGAGGATCAGCACTCAGCCTGCCAGGGCGCTGCAGGGAGAAGCTCTGGGTGGGAGGAGAGATCCCCCCGGGCAGGTTCATTCTCCTGCTGAGAGGCTGCTGTGTGGGGTCAGGGCTGCTCACAGCTCAGCCTCACCCACACAACATATCTGGAAGGGGCTTTTCAAGAGGACACTCTTGGGAAGCTACTATGAAAGGGAAGGGAATATGCAGAGGCTAGGATTTTGTGTTGTATCCTTGACAAGGCAGAAAATGAATGGGACATTTTAGCTTTAGATGCCTGAAGGAGAGTTCTGCAGTGCTGCTCTGAGGGATCAGTAGGTCTGTGAGGACCCCAGAATATTCCTTCAACTGCCTTTTCACCTGCGGGCAGCAGCAATATCCCCTTTGCAGCTCTCCTCATTCTCATTGTGCTTAGTCTCACTCTGCTCTCAAGGTGAAGGGCTCCAGGGCATTTCTGACCTCCTCTGCAGTCAGATTTCCAGAACAGCAGAGCTGCCTCTCTCCTGCCATGTGCCCATTTCCCATTGCAAGGCACAGGGTCTGAGAACCACTGCCCTGGGAGTCCACACTGTCTGGGAGGTGCAACCTGGGGACGGTGCTGCTCTGTCTCTCTGTCCTCCCTTGGCAGCAGTCACAGTGTTTCTCCTCGTTTCCCTGCCTCTCCTTTCTGCTCTTGTCCTGGCAGTCAGCTGGGGCTTCAGCTACAAATTCAGATACTCACCCTGAGGTCCTGCCATGGAGGTGTCTGAAGAGGGGTAATGTGCCCAGGGTGCTGGGCCGCGTCATTGGAGGGGCTGCAAAGGGGTTGACTCTCCCTTTAGGAGACCCTGGGACTATCAGGACACGTGACTGCCTCTGTTGTCCTGCTGGGGTTGTGAGCTGCCCTCCAGAAGAGGATTCTGTGCACAGAGTCTTTGCCATGTCAGGAGCCGCGTTCTGTTCTCTCCATCACATATACACCTTGAGCTAAGAGGGAGAGCAGAGTTAAATGAGTGCGAAGAAGAAATTACTGAGAGTTCGGACGGGGCTGAGAAGGATTTCTATGAAAAATGGCAAGTTTATTTCAGAGAAAATTCTTTTAAGTTGTTATTGCCTTTTCTTCCCTACACAGTTTTCCTGAGCCCGATAGAACAGATGTCCAACAGCAGCTCCCTCAATGAGTTCCTCCTCCTGCTGTTCTCAGACACGCGGGAGCTGCAGCTCTTGCACTTCTCGCTCTTCCTGGCCATCTACCTGGCTGCCCTCCTGGCCAACGGCCTCATCATCACAGCCGTAGCCTGCGACCACCGCCTCCACACCCCCATGTACTTCTTCCTCCTCAACCTCTCCCTCCTCGATCTTGGATCCATCTCCACCACTGTTCCCAAATCCATGGCCAATTCTTTCTGGGACACCACGGCCATTTCCTACTGGGGATGTGCTGCACAGCTCTTAACTTTTACCTTTTTCATTTCAGCAGAGTATTCTCTCCTCACAGTCATGGCCTATGACCGCTATGTTGCCATCTGCAGACCCCTGCACTATGGAATCCTCATGGACAAAAGAGCTTGTGCCAAAATGACAGCTGCTGCCTGGGCATCTGATTTTCTCTATGCTCTCCTGCACACTGGAAACACATTTTCCATTCCACTGTGCCAAGGCAATGAGGTGGAGCAGTTCTTCTGTGAGATCCCCCAGATCCTCAAGCTCTCCTGCTCATACTCCTACCTCAGGAAAGTTGGGCTTCTGGTGGTTAGCATCTCTTTAGCCTTTGCGTGTTTCATTTTCATTTTGCTATCCTACATGCAGATCTTGGCTGCAGTGCTAAGGATCCCCTCCGAGCAGGGCCGGCACAAAGCCTTTTCCATGTGCCTCCCGCACCTGGCCGTGGTCTCCCTGTTTGTCAGCACAAGTGCATTTGCCTACCTGAAGCCCCCCTCCATGTCCTCCCCATCTCTGGATCTGGTGCTGGCTGTTCTGTACTCAGTAGTGCCTCCAGTGCTGAACCCCCTCATCTACAGCATGAGGAACAAGGAGCTCAAGGATGCCATTAGGAAAGTGATTTCATGGACCTTTTTAAGCAGTGGTAATTTTTCCACATCTCTCTGCAAATGACTCTTTCTGTATCCCGTAACTGGATTGAGCATTGTTTCTTCATGTTATTTTTATTATGACTTTTACTAGTGATAAGAATTGTTATTGTGTTGCTACACAACTACTTGTATTCATTCCCCTTTTTACGGTGTCTGCTCTGTCTCACCTGATACCCTAAATTGTGTTGAATGTTGGACAAGACTGGCTCCCTAACAGTATCTCTGTAATAAAGTAATTTCTATCAGTACAGTGCCTGAAAGCTGGGCTTTTCCTCCAAAGCTGGTGTCAAGAATAGGCCCAAGGACTTGCATCCCTCTAGGGCCTGCTGCACAGGATTCTCCATGGGTTCAGCAACACAGAGCTCAGAATCATGTAATGATCTTTTAGAGACCAAGGGCTGGTTTGAGAATTCCCCTATCAGAGTCCAAGGATAGTGGAGAGGCTGAATGGTCATGGATTTACACATGCACAGCTCTCCTATGTATTAAGGCACAGTGTCAGATGGCTGTTCTCATGGAGGGGAAGCCTTTGGTGTCAGGAGAGCACAGAGATCCTCCTGGGACAGCATATGCCTGGGATGGACTGTGAGTAGAGCGTCATAAAGGGAGAGCTCCTCAAAGATGGAGTTTCTTAGGGGTAAAGCACTGGGTATTTGCAGGCAAAAGAGGACTCTGCAGTCTCAGGAGAGGCAGGGAGGACTCAACTGTCAGGAAGAAGGGAGAACGGAGAGCCCCCTGGGTCACCATCTGTCAAATACCAGGGGCAGGATGTATAGGCACAACTGGACACAACGAGCACCCTTGGAAATGCTCTGCAGTCCAGGTGCCCTGGATTGTGCAGTCATCTGCAGTCCCCCAGAGGGATTAGAGGTCGTGATACCGTGTTGGTTGGGTCTGACTCCCACCCCCGGTCACAGGGACAGTGAAATGTCACCCTTAGCCACTTTATTCCCCCCTCCATATCCTTCCCAGCTCTGCATCTCTCTGTACTGGCCATTCTGTACTCAGTGGTACCTCCAGCACTGAACCCCCTTGTCTACAGCATGAGAAACAAGGAGCTCAAGGAGGCACCGAGGAAACTTCCTCCATGGGTACAATGTCAGTGCCAATAACTGTCCTGTGTGCAGTCACTGGTCATTCCCATATACTTGGCATGAAACCTGTGCTCTTCATTTATTTCTTTCTAAATGTTCACTCTTACCTTCCTGATAAAATAATAATAAATACTTATTTAAAATATATATAAAATATAACAATAGAGCAGGAACAAAAGGCTGACTAGGGAAAATACGGGCCTGCTATTAAATGGGCCAGGAGCCCTGGTGAGAGAGGACACAGAAAAGGCCACCTTTATCGCAGGCTTTAGTGCTAAGAGTGACCCTCAGGAATCCTAGGCCCTGGAGACCATGGAGCAATGGAGAAAGGAAGACTTTCCCTTGCTGGAGGAGGATCTGAGTAGCGCTCACTTCAGCAAACTGGACACCCACAAAACCATGGGCTCTGAGGGGACACTCTTGCACTGTTCAGTGCCCACATCTGACAGAGCTCCACGAACTGGAAGAAATCGAGTCCCTCCAGTTACACTGGTTGTACCTCTGGCCCTTGGCAAGCGACCTTCACACATCAGAGACTCTCCGAGCACTGCCTGATAGATGCAAAAATGGGCTCACATTGGAATGCTGCATTTATGGCACTGCATCTCGCACTGCTTTCATGCCTCCTGATGTTAGCTTGCTTCCCTTTACCCCTTCTCTGTTTGTCACACTGCACCATTGCATGTGTCACGATCACATCTCAAAGTGCACAAGTGGC
The DNA here is from genome assembly GCF_059628265.1 of Tinamus guttatus. Lineage (NCBI taxonomy): Eukaryota > Metazoa > Chordata > Aves > Tinamiformes > Tinamidae > Tinamus > Tinamus guttatus. The sequence goes on from NW_028288951.1 coordinate 751,370, forward strand.
AGTTTCTCCTCTGGTGTTATTCCTGTGTTTCACACCTCAGACAACTTCACCTGCCACCTGCATGGTCAAAGTGACAACTGGGAACAGAAGAAGCTGAGCGCAAGGAAGGACCTTGCTCTACCTTCCTTGGTCTTGTTACAGGCATTGCCTGGTTCAGGCTGGGCTGCTTTTTCTTGGAGAGCAGCAAGAGAAGAGGCATCTTTCCCTTCTTTTAAAAGTCATCAGGCAATAATTTGCATCCTGCTTGTAACACACACTTGCTACTCAGGGCCATAAGGGCAGGGGGCTTGGGGCATGCAAAGGGGCACGATGAGAAAGAGGAGCACCGGCACAGCTCAGGACGGGAACTAGGCTCTTTTTCTCCTTGGAAGGTGGTCAGGAGGGGAGATTAGCGGGTGGTGTCACAGTCACCCACGGGATGGAAAGCCATGCTGTCACACACAGCATGTGGCCCTTCCTCTACAGTCCTGCACTCCTGCCTTTCACAGGATGGGGAGATGTGTGCTGAGAGGGATTTCTGGCTGAAAATGAGCCCCGGCAGGATGAAGAGGGTCACAGGGGAAGAGGACTGCTGCTTCCAGGGCTTGTCTGAACCTACAGCAGCTCATGGACGTTACCAAAGCACAGTTGAGCCACGAGTCACTGAACAAACTTGACCTGCAATCAGAACAGAACCACAAGGACTGCTCCTGGTCTCAAGAGGATGAAGAAATATCCCTTGAAGGGTAGAGTAGTGGTGCTACAGGGCACCGAAAGCGAGTCTGTCACCACCAATGGCTTTGTGTTTCAAAAACAGACACTGAGGATGGAAAAGCCATCAAGGAAGGGAAGGAGAACCTTTTGTGAGAACTTGCTCGGGAAGCAGGTCAGTTCTATAGTCTGCAGGGACACAGGAGCAGGTCTAGGATGACCTGTGGTAGAAATGGCCAAGGGTGCTGCCAAGGCCCCAACAGAATGGAGCTCTTTATCCTCTTGACTATGGCTGTTGTGTCTGTTACCAAGGCCTACCAGGAATCATCAGGACTTCTCCCAGGGTCCCCAGAAGGATAAAGGGGGCAAAGGTGTCATGTGTTTGTCCTGCACTCAGCATTGCACACCCTCACCCAAACACTGATGCCAGGAAGAGACATGGGCAACACATGGAGGAAAGGATCTCCCTTCCCAGGATATCTCTGCCTATGCTCGGCCATTTGCCTTGATAAAACACATCAAGGGTGTATTCAGCATCAGGGTCACCTGAGTATTTTCTCTACCTAACTATTACCAATGATTATATTTTTTAGCTTTAATCAACCCCTGGTGAGTTGTTGTAGTTAATGGCCTCAGTGGGATCCACTAGTGCACTACAAAACTTTAGGGTTTCCTTTTGACTTTGACTTCTTCAGTGATTTCATCAATCTCCTTTCAATAGCTGCAATTCACGGACTCACCTCCAAATACTGCATGGAGCTCATTAAAAAGCAAAAAGCCCTGATAAACCCGGACTCTCCCTGCTGTTTCCTTCAAATGTCCATGGCTAATTGGAGAGGATTGGGGAGTGTAGCTGAAAGCTGAAGACAACAATTATATACAAATATTTCATCTTTTTAAAGTTTTCTATTGTTATTCTAAAGAATAGGTGACAGCACACCTTCCAATTCATAGCCATCCAGAGTGAATCCTAATGAAGGCAGCACATGTAGGAAAAGCAGTGTCCCAGAGATCAGGCACTGTATGCACAATCTTCCTCCCCATCTCCCCAGTCCTACCATTTCCTTCATCAGCCTCTTGGGAATTTAAATCACTCGTGTTGAAAGCCAGCCTTAGTCCACCTATGTCTGCACTCAGTGTTATAGCTCACCTGCCCCAATTCCCACCTGCTTTACTTAGACAACTGGCTGCCAACAGACACAGGGGGATCTTCTTTTAGTTACAAAGAAACAAAAAAATAAAGCAGAGTATAGTTTCATGGAAAATAATGACACTCTTTGAATGTATGCTAGGTCCTTACAATCCGTACATATAGTAAGGTCTTGGCTAACGGGGCAGACTACATAGAGACAGAGCAAGGTTTAACCTCCCTAAAGGGCAAACCAGCCGCTGAGTCTCTGAGTGAACAGAGTATCAGGAGGAGTCACAATGTGTCCAGATAGTGCCCTAAAGGGGATGTTAGAAAATGTCACTTTAAACAGGACACGTGGGAATGGGAGACTTAGGTAGATGCACAGGAGACAGGGGAGAGAATGGGCCAAGAGCCCCGGCATGAAGAGCTGAGGTCACAGCATCACTGATGAGCTGCCACAGACTGAATAAGCAATCCAAAGAAGTCCTTCCTTTGGCAGTGACTTGGAAAGCCACATCTCTGGCAGGGTTCCAGGGAGATGGGGGTTCTCTTCTTTAAGATGGTCCCCAGGACTATGCAGAGATGAGGAACAGCATGAACGGAGTTTGCAGGGATATTCGCCAACTTCATCAGCTGCAGAGCAGGGAGCTGGTCATCTCACAAATTGGTGATTGAGGCAAATGATTTGGGGACCGACAAGTGAGATGGGGACTGCTGGATCAACGCCTACAGCCTGGACCTCAGTTCTTGTTCCCAGTGATCCTGCTGCTCTCCACCAAGGCTCCCAGCATCGGGAGCTCCTCCCCGAGGTGTCACACAGAAACTGTCACTGCAAAGACCCCTGTGGAGCCCGGGCTGTGGCAGTAGCTTCTCAGGGCTGGAGGCTGCCACAAGAGTCCTGCCTGAGGGTCCCACCTTGCTCAGGGGTCAATGGGGCAGCCAGGACTCCTGGGGCTGGGGCTTCCCCGAGCCCCAAGGCTCCCGTGGGGCAGCTCCAACCCTTGTGTGGGTGCTGGGGGCAGAAGGAGAGAATCCAGGGCAGGTTTCCCTGGCACTGGCTGCCCCTCTTCTCCCCCACGCCGGGGTGGGCAGTGCTGGCTGAGCCCAACACAGCAGCTCACACAGCCCCCCAGGCCCCCACACCAGCACCCCCAGCACCCGCAGCCCCGAGCTGGGCTCCCCTCCCTGCCCCGGCCCCGCATAGCCCCCAGCACAGCCAGGAGCCCCGCGGGGCCTCACAGCCAATGGCTGCGCTGGGCACGAGGAGGTCACTCCTGCCGCAGCCCCTGATAGGCCAGCTGCAGGGAGAGGGCGTGGCTGCTGCTTGGGAGGTCCCCGCTGCGGGCAGAGCTGATTGGGCAGCAGCAGGGCTGGCTCTGCCTGGTGACTGTGAGGTCACCGCTCCCGCAGCGCCTCATTGGGCAGCAGCCGGGCCCTGCGGGGCTCTGCGCTGCTGAGATCATCTCCGCGGAGCAGCTGCTGAGCCCGGGCTGGGCTCCTGGCGGGGAAGGGCTGGGGAGGCCCTTCGTGTTACGTAGGGAGCTCTTGGAGAGCTGCAGTGCAGGATGGCCCCCGGTGTCTTCGTGCTCAGAAGGGAGGAGGTGTCTGCAGAGAGCAGCACTCTGCTCCAGAGCCCAGCCTGCCACCCCAGGGTCCTTCTGGGACACCAGGGGTTGGTTACCTTGTTCCCTCCGTGGAGCATCCTGGTGCGACCCAGGGATTCTCGCAGTTGGGTGGGTTCTGTCAGTTGATGATCAAGCTCGCAGCTTCTGAAAGTCTTGATGAACGCCGGAGTCTTTGGGATTTGAGTCACCCTGGTGGAGTAAGTTATCTTCTCACTCCTTTAAAGGCTTTCTGTTGATGCTGGACCATCATTGCACCTTCCCAGCCCAGGCTCTAGCACACTGGTGCATGCCTTGGGTCATCCCTGTCTGCTCCAATGTCACCAGGTGTTTATGTGTGAACAAGTGACTCCATCTCTAGTGGTTACAGTGAGAGGTTGGAGACAACGCTCACGTGCGGATGTCAGTGTTGTGCACACTTAGCTTTGTAAGGGGAGTGCCACTTCCCGCATATTTGTGGAGTTCATGCGAATTGGCTGCATCCCACTCCAGCCCAGGGGATTCTAAATAGGTCTATGGCACCCAGAATAAGTCCTGTGAATCAATACCTGAGCTGTGTGTCAATGAGCTCCTTTCTTGTCCCTGTTTGGTGTCCCATCTAGTTAAGGGATATGAATCAGGGCTTCCTGAGTGGGGCATTTCCAAATGTCATAGTCATCCTCTGGTGAAAATAATTTGAACGTTGGAATCAGTGCCCCTATGTTTTCCTCCAGAAAACGGGTAATTACTTCAAACTGCTTGAGAGAACATTTCCAAAGAGGAATCCTGGGATGGAAGGAACTCCTAGCAGCCTGGCAGCACTGCCCGTGGACAGCTGTGTGCAGGAGCAGCCCCTCTGCCAGGCCTCTGGCAGAGGACAGAGCCATCTCTCCTGCCATGGCCCATTTCCTGCTGCCCCACCAACAGACTAAGAGCCGCTGCCCTGCGATGCCTCTTAGATGGTTTCTTTTGTGGAGCAGAGGGGCCTGTCTGCCAGTGAGGTTTCTGCAGTGCCCTTTCTAATCAGCACAGCTTCAGGAAAGGAAGACCGTGGGGCTGGGAGTCCCATAGGCAGAGCCTCTGTCCAGTGCTAATGGTCCTTTGACCCTTTCCTAGTCATGCCTGGCCAGATTTTCGGTAGAGATGCTGAGAGTATGAAAATGGTTTTGGAGGACAGTGGTGGTGATACTGAAAATCCTTCCACATGCCGAGTGGGTTTCACCTGACAGAAACTCTGGGTGTTGGGAATAGTGACCTCCACTACCCCATTCGCATTGCTATAGAGTAGGAGTGACTCTGCTGAAGTCCATAGGCAGAGGTCCCGGCTCCTCATTGCATGCTCCACCAGTGCAAGAGGAGGTCAAGCAAGGGAGCTGTGCAAAGATCCTCTCAGGAGGGGGAAGCTGTGTGGAGAAGGTGTGTTTGTGTGGGGAGAACTGGAACATCTGGGTGCTTTGTTTTCTTGAAAAGTCTCTCCTAACTTTTCAGCATATTTTCTTCTTCGTAGAGTCCCCCATGTCCCGAGAGAGGAAAATGTCCAGCAGCAGCTCCTTCAGTGAGTTCCTCCTCCTGCCATTCACAGACACGCGGGAGCTGCAGCTCTTGCACTTCTCGCTCTTCCTGGCCATCTACCTGGCTGCCCTCCTGGCCAACGGCCTCATCATCACAGCCGTAGCCTGCGACCACCGCCTCCACACCCCCATGTACTTCTTCCTCCTCAACCTCTCCCTCCTCGACCTTGGATTCATCTCCACCGTTGTCTTCAAATCTATGACCAATTCCCTCACCAACGTCAGGGCCATTTCCTATTGCGGATGTGCTTCCCAGGTCTTAAGTTTTGCCTTTTCCATGGCAGCAGAACATTCTCTCCTCACAGTCATGGCCTGTGACTGCTATGTTGCCATCTACAAACCCCTGCACTATGGGGGTCATTAGTCTTTGTTTAGTCTTTGGGTGTTTCATTTTCATTGTGGTGTCCTACGTGCAGATCTTCAGAGCTGTGCTGAGGATCCCCTCTGAGCAGGACAGAGACAAAGCCTTTTCCATGTGTATCCCACACCTGGACATGGTCTCTGTGCTGATCCTACCTTTTCCTCGCCATCTTTGGATCTGGTGCTAGCTGTTACGTGCTCCAGCAGTGAGCCCTCTCATCTACAGCATGAGGAACAAGGAGCTTGAGGACACACTGAGGCAAGTCATTTCATGAATATTTTTCAGCAGTGATAATGTTGCCTTTCCATAATTGATTCCCAGTGTAGCCCTGACCTTTGTTGACTTTATTTTAACTATTATTAATTATTATTAGTTATTATCATCTTGCTCCACAGTGGCTTGTATTCATTCCACTTTTACTGAGACTGCTCTGTCTCATCTGGTGCCCACATAGAATTGCATCTAATGCTGCTTTAGATCTGGCTCCTTCACAGCATCTTTGTCATATAGTAAGTTGAAACCGGTTCAATGCCCCACGTTTGGGCTTCTCATCCAAAACTGGTGTCCACATTAGGACTAAGGACTCGCTTGACCAGAAACCTTCTGGGTGAAATTGTCCATCATTTTAGGAGCAAAGAGCTGCTAATCATGTTATGATCCAAGCCTGTGTGTAGGAATCATCCATTGGTAACCGTGGAGGTCACCAATTGTCCCAGATGAACATACCCAGGGCCATCCCACGTGTTAAGGCACAGTATCAGATGACCGTTCTCTTGGAAAGGAAGTTGGAGGTGCCAGGAGAGCGCAGGGGCTCTCGCAGGATAGCGTGTGCCTGGGGTGGGCAGTGAGTGGAGCCTCACACAGGGAGAGGTCCTTCAAGGTGGAGTTACATAAAGTGGTAACCTAAGTATTTGGGGAGCAAAACTGGGCTCTGCCGTCTCAGGACAGGCTGTGAGGATCCATCTGGGACAGGGAAGGGAGACCGGAGAGTGATTCATGTCACCCCCTGGGAAATAGAAGGGGGAGGATCTAGAGGTGAACCGGGACGAAACTTAGAAACGCTCCATCATCCTTCCAAGCACCTGCCACAGCTGCAGCCCCCTACAGGGGTTAGAGGCCGAGGTCCTCATCTGTTTGGATCTGCTTTGCAAAGCAGCACCCCCGCTCAAGGCCTTGTGGAATAGCAGAGGATGCGGTGTGGGAAATGGGATTAGGAGATACGAGAAGGAAGTGGAACTGAGCTTGAAAGTGTCGAGAGAAAAAACGCCAACTTTAAACCCAAGGTGGTGTTCGGAGTGTGGGTGCACTAAAGCGAGCTCATGGTGCAGAGCCAAACATTCTTGCTGTGATGGCTCTGCGCTGGAGAAGGATTAATGCTCGTTAGTCTCTGCAGCACATGTCCTGGAGACAGTTTCTTTGCCCCGCTGTGCGTGATGGCCATAACCCCAGGAGTCACATCCAGAAAGGGTTCTGTGCCCTTCTGGAGGATGGGATGCCCAGCCGAGAGTCCCGGGAGGATAAGCCCAGCCGGGTCCTCCGCGGGGATGTCAAGGAGCATGCAGAGAAGATGCTGGGAGCAGCTCTTTGGCCTGTGGATGATCTTCCTCCTATGCGGGACCCCCAGGCAGGGTGCCTCAGGACAAGATCCAGACCAACCTTTTGTTGCACAGACAGAGAGGAGAAACTATCCCAGGAAACTCCGCTCAACCCCAGCACTCTGGGCCATGGCCTTCTGCTAACTACAGGAGGACAAGGTCAAGGTCAGGCAGGACCTGGGGCCTGGTGGGAGCTTGCCAGGCAGGAAGGGCTAGGAGGGTTGGGGGACCAAGGGCTGTTATTGGGACCACACAAGGCAGATGCTTCCCCACCCCAGAATACACCTTGTCTTGGGCAGTCCCCAGCCTTTGTCACCATCCTCTCACTGTCCTGTATCAGCAGGAGCACTGCTGGGTACGTCACTAAATGTCCTGGTGTGGAGAGGAGCTGCTGGAGGTCTTCCCAATGCTGCTGCCTGGTTCTGCCCTGGGTCGTCTTATACATCCATATATTCTTGCCTGAGATGCCAAAGGGACCACCAGTCCAGGCTCTGCTTGGAGCTGGTCACTGTGAGTCTGCGTTGTCTCAGGAGAGCCCAGTAAGGCTGTGCTTGGAGATGAGGCTGTGATTGTCCTCAGTCAAAGTTGGTGGGATAGTCTGGTTGGGGCCAAAGGGAGGAAAGGACAAGAGACAAGAAGGACCAGCAGCGGAAAGGGAAATTTTAAAAGAGTTTAGAGAAAAAAATAAATAACCATCGTAACTGAGCAACACTGGGGCAGGGGCCAGGAAATGTTCAGAAGTGCTCTTGGAAAAGCACTTGCCAATCTGATCTACCAGTAACGTCAGCGCTGCCCGGAGCCCATCATGGTCCTGGGGGATCTCTTGTGGCTCCTTCCAACCCAAATCCTCTAGCAGGAAGGGTCTGGAAGGTGGAGTCCTGGGCATGGGACACTTGTGGGGCCCAGGCCTTGCTGGCATTGGTACTGCCTGGTCAAGTCTGTACTCAGACATGGCCAACACAAGGCAGCGAGTCAATGAAAATGTGGTCTCCCTGATGAGTGGGACAAGGTCAGGGACAGGCTGAGGAGCTCATTGCCTCTTTCACCTTGTCTTTTACTGCTCTTGTCTCCTGCCAGGACTCCCTGGATCCTGAGTCCTTTGGCAGCATCAGAGCTTGCAAAGCCTCCCCCATGGTAGAGGATGATGCACCGGAAAGATAAGTGCTGGTGTGCAAAAGGGGAAATGGGGATTTTGTGGGATTTTATTTTAGCAAGACCTTTGGCACAGCCCTCCATAGCACCCTTATAGCCAAACTGCAGAGATCTACTCTGGACTGCAGAGATCTACTCTGGACCAATGGACCGTAAGGCAGGCAGAAGCCTGAATGGACCATGAGGCTGAAAATTGTTGGTGCCAGTTCCAAGGGGCAGCCGGTCACTAGTGGCATTGCTCAGTGATCCCCATGTGGGACCAGCCTGTGGCCCCAGGACCCAGTCCTGGGACAGGAGTGTTTCCCGTCTTCATTCATGCCCTGGTCAATGCATGGAGCAGCCTCTCAGCACCTCCACGGACAGCGCGCACCCGAGGGGAGCCCCTGGACAACGTTTGTGTTGCGGGAAATGAGGAGTTTTTGTCAATCGTTATGTTGAAGATGTTTTAGGAAGCCCTTTGAAATGCTGCTTTAATGGGATTATGCTTATTGCAAACTCAGCCACCCAAAAGCAGAGTGTTTCCTTCTAGCTGGTCACCCAGGTTCCCTCACCAGGTGAGAGAACCCAACAGCCCAAGTTGTGACGTGCTCTGGGCTAGGAGTGAGGGGTGGTGTAGACAACCATGAGGGCATTTCCTGAGTACTGTTTGCTGTGTAAAACACGATAAATAGTACCTTGTCCTGATTGCAACAGAAGGAGTTTAGAAATGACATTTAAAATGACACAAGAAAGAAATGAAGAAAATTTCTGAGACTGATCCCTCAGGGACATCTCAGATTGTCCCGGAATGGTTGTGGTTGCATACCTGAGCTCTGCCTGAAAAAGAATTGTTCTTAACATTAGAAATCATATGAGCCCAAGTTCATTAACTGAAATGACTGAGTCATTTTAATAAAATGTATTTTTCCATGATGACAAAATGGAAATTTTGAGGAGGGACATGGATTTCAGGAGAAGAAATGTCCACCTCCCCCTTGGCTTTTGTTACCACTACTCTGTCTCTTGTGTTGTGAATTTAATCCATTCACCTGTTTCCACGTGTCCTGATTAAACTGACCATTTCTAAAATCATCTTTGACTCACACTTCATGAGCATATGCACATCCAATTGCTTCCCAGTTTCCCTCCTCCCTTGAGTCTTTATCATTCAGATATTTCTCAACACTCCAGTTTCATCTTTAAGCTTCAAGGATTCAGGAGTCTCATTGTCCCTTCCAGCAGCTCCTGCACTGTGTCTTTATCCAGTCCTTCGTCTCTTTTGGTGAAGAACATCTTTTGTAGACAGCTGAGCTCCTATGGAGGCAGCTCAAACTTAGACTTGAGGAGACTGACAGGTTTGTCTTGTCACAGGTCAAATCCTTCTCTGTCCGTGTGTAGATATTCCAGGTGGGAATTGGTGCACAGGAGATGTAACACTTAGCTACAGCCCGGAGCAGGAAAAGGTGGGATTGGAACCAGAGTGATCCAAGTCCCCAGTGGCTGAGGAAGGAAATGGCAGGGCTGGGGAGATGGACAGGAGGGAATCCAAACAGGTCTTCCAAAAACACTACTTTTCCCACATGTGCAGACTTCATTGGGAGACACAGTAGGAATTGCAGAATGTGTGTAGGACTTCTTCTGGAAATA